>NW_028251363.1:600000-866778 GCF_964263255.1 Lissotriton vulgaris | reverse complement strand
ACGGAGCTGGCCAGACAACAAATAGCACACACATGACACAAAATATATGATATGAACATGAGTGACGTTCAAGTGCCATGTTCAGGTATTCTTTCATACCATTCACTAAGTCTTGCGTCTGAGTTTTAAATTAATTTTTCTAAATTACCCATACAATTCTTACACCAACTTTCATCATTATTATCATTTACAGTTTTGGCTCCATCCAGTCCGTGTCCTGAGGAGAACCCATAATAATATTGGGGTTCAAAATGCGTTGACCCCAAGCCTGGGAAAAAGAAGAAGGGTGCCACTAGGGCAGTTAAAAATCAATATATTCTGTTATCCCTAGTTTTGCAATCCTACAATTTATTTTCTCATCCCCGGCTTAGTAAGACAGGCAGGCAGTACTCATGAACTCTTTGTCCGCCTGGCTTCTTGCACCTAATACAAAGGACTGGTTCCTAGCGTTAGACAATTGTTAGGTATCTGATTAAACTGTTTTTGGTGTTTTTTCTAAAATTGATAGTATTGATTGTATAGAATTTGAACACTTGTATATTTATTGTACACTTTATTTGTCTGTATGTATTTTTCACTGTTCGATGACTGTCTGTTTGATGACATACACAAATCAAATGGTAAAATGTTTTTCTAAAAATAGATAAAAATACTAAAATAAAATAGGTGATCCCCCAGAACTGATAAGCTGGGTGGTATCCAAAATCTAAAAAATAAATCTGTCTGGCTATTTTCTTTGTTGAGTAAATTAGGATTTTGGCAGACGGTAGATTTTGGCAGAAAATTCAGTTTTTGCCAAAATCTAACATGTGCTAAAATCATGTGTGCTGCCTTGTAAATATCACAATGTAAACATCAGCGATATTTGCAAGGTAGTTACATCCGGGTAATGCCAGTAACGCCCACTTTGCATCTCATTGGAGATGCAAAGTGAGGCGTTAGGAAAAAGGGTGCTAACATGCGATGCATGTTAGCACCCTCTTGTAAATAGGGCACTGGTTTTATCTCTGATTTTTTGGCTTTGTAAGCTAAAAAAGCGGACATAAAGCACTTATAAATATGCCCCTTGGTTTCTTTCAAGTGAGAGATGTGTATTGTTAACACTGTAATAGCCAAGATAGATTACTGGCATCAGAAGCATATTCACTTCACTTAAGTGTGATATCTGACCACTAAACACTGTCCTTGTGATACTTTACTTCATCATTTTGAAACAGTGGATGGATACAAAATCTGTTCATACTTTTTTTAAAGTCTACTATCTGAATTTATGAAGAATTATTCATTATATCACACAGCATTTTCGAACTGTAAGTACTGATTTTAGGAAAGTGTATTATTTTAACTAGCATTAGATTTATTTGACTTCATAGTTAATCTACCATTGAAACCACTGTTGCAGTTCATGACATGCAACAGTGATCATAAAGGATCATTTTAGGTTTGCCAATTTTTGAAAACCACCTGCTTATTGTAATGCCTCAACATGCCCTCCTCTGAGGTATTCCACACTCTCACCCAGACCTTGTGCAATGCTTAATAATTCACAAGGGGTTCCCAACTTAAATTCTTACAACTCCTGCCATACTGCAAGACCAAATATCAGAGTCTTTTGGCCCAGCAACTCTCTTGCCACAGATGGTACAAACTCTTGACTCTCTCCAAGTTCTGAAGTTCAATAGTACGAGATATAGCACAATCACATTAAACTTTCACATAAACAGGATATTTTAACTGGTCTAGGTGTATCAAAGCAATGGACAGGTGGGGGTTGGGTGTTAAGCCTCCTCCCACAGCAAAAACTCCTTAGACAATCTACTGACCTATATGACAGCACCAACATCAGAACAACTGATGAAGAAAGAATATTTTGCAAATCCAACATCAACATCCCCCCCCCCCCATTTCTAGTCGGCCAATTCACTTCTTAAACTGATACATAGAAGTTGGTTTTCTAGAACCCCAGGCGCCAAGGACTCAGGCATAGATGCATCAAGCTAAACACCGCTCGCAAAGGGGCAGATTCTCAGAATCTGCCCCTTTGCCAGCGGTATTTTTGCATTTGGGATGCATCATCTCAAATGCAAAAATCGCAATTAAAGAAATCGCAAAATTGCGATTACTTAAATTGCTATTGCATTTATATAATCTCAAATTGTGATTCCTTAAATGCATACTTTAAAGTTAAAAAATTTGCGATTTCGCTAATAGGGGGAGCAAATTACCATGAAATTGTACTTCATGGTTATTTGCAAAAACTATGAAATATGCACAGTTCCAATTTACACATAAACATGCCCTTAGGGCATGTTTGTGTGCAAGATGTACCCATATGCAGATTTCATTGGTGCAACAGGGTGTCTTTTTGACACCCTGGCACCCTTGAAATTGTAATCTCAATTTGCGATTCTCTAATTGAGAATCGCAAATTGAGATTGTCTTCCCATTCATTCCTATGGGCCTCTAGGCAATTTGCGAGTCGCAATTAAGGAATTTTAAGAAATCGCCATTTTTTAGGCGAGTTCTTCATGCATTGCATTTTGCTATTCCTTATTAGCGAATCCTTATTTTTCGCTAATAAGGAATCGCAAAATGGATGTTTGATGAATCTATGGGTCAGTCACTGTGCAAACTTGAATCTGCAAAACCGTCTGTGCTGCAACCATTACACATCCAGCAACATCTAAGCAAGGGTTTTAGATCAAGCACAATCACATGTGATGTCACTGAGACAATCAGGGGAATTCCGAACCTTCTTTTGATAGGCAAAAACAAACTCAATAAACATTAGCACACACGGATATGTTTTAACTATTTACCTTAAAACTAAAAACCTAGTATAGTGCACACAATATGCACAAATAATACGACAGCCTCAATGGTCACAAAAAAGTGTGACTGATAGACGCCACACGTACATGATTGCTATGATTAATAAATGACAAAGCTTGCGTCTTTCTGCTATTTCTATGGTTTGTTTTTTAGAGATGGTACACACCCTCGTACTTGTTTGAACTATGAGGGTCGGTGTACAAGTAAATAGCAAGGCCTGCTGTACTCACCTCATGAGAGCGGGTTTCCTGGCCACTCAGTGCTTGAAGGATAAATTGCTTCTGTTTCAAGGCCTTCCACATGAGATGTGTTCCGTGTGGCCCATCCCAGTTTCGCCTGATGTGAAAACTACCCTCTAACCTTTAGTTTCTCGGCTGGATAGTTATAACAAAATCATGGGGCATATTTGGTTAGCGAGAAAAAATTATCGCCGAAAAGTCAGCGATATTCAGGCATTACCGAACTAATGCTCTTAGCCATGTGATCCACCTACCATTAGATAACATGGCTAAGAACTGCTCAGGGGCAGGTGTTAGCTTTTGGAGATATTCGCGCTTAGTGCGAATATCGCCAAAAATTGGTCATAGGAGATAGCGATGTTAGCAACTGTTTCCAGTCGCTAACATCTTGGCACCCCCACTTTGCATGTCATTAGTGATAAATATCACTGACATGCAAAGCGGGGTCCAAGATGGTCGCTATCTCCTACTAGCTGTCGCTAACTGGTGTTAGCGACAGCTAGGTAATAGGGAGATAATTTTATCTCTGCTTTCTTGGCTTTTAAAGCCAAAAAAGCGGAGATAAACACCCTTGATAATATGCCCCGATGTTTTTATTAAGAACTCCTAATAGAAACAACTAGTGGAAACTTGGCTGATTGCCTTTTAAGTATTTTCATTACAGAAGTATGGGGCATATTACCAACAACTAGCGATAATTTTTGTCTCTAACTTGTTTAGAGACAAACATTATCGCCGCACATCGGCGATTTTTATCGCAGATAAACCTTGCTATTAACAAGGTTTATCGCAAATGCGATAAAAAATGGCCGAAATGCATGAATATCGCTGAAAAGTCAGCGATATTCATGCATTATCGAGCAAATGCTCTTAGCCATGTTATCCACCTCCCATTGGATAACATGGCTAAGAACTGCTCAAGGCAGGTGTTAGCTTTTGGAGATATTCCCGCTTAGCGCGAATATCTCCAAAAGTTGGTAATAGGAGATAGCGATGTTAGCGACTGTTTTCAGTCTCTAACATCTTGGCACGCCCACTTTGCATCTCATTAGTGATAAATATCACTGACATGCAAAGTGGGGTCCAAGATGGTCGCTATCTCCTACTAGCTGTCGCTAACTGGTGTTAGCGACAGCTTGGTAATAGGGAGATAATTTTATCTCCGCTTTCTTGGCTTTTAAAGCCAAAAAAGCGGAGATAAACCCCCTTGATAATATGCCCCTATGTTTTTTGTCTGAATGCAAACGATACAACCAGTTATAAACCTTTTGAAAAATCATAGAAAGGATTAACAACCAATCATAACAATAAAGCAGTCAGAATGTAGATAAAGCCTTGCAAATATATTCATGTAGCGTTGATCATCACATTGCATATCATAGTAATATAAACCAAACCGCCTGGCTAGATTCTTCGCTGGGAGGGATTACCTTGTGGTTGTAGAACGTGGCCTGCAATTGTTGAAATTAATTTGTGTTTTATTCAACACTAGCAGCCCGTCCCGACTTTGTCCGGGTATGAATTGCTGCCGGCCAGTAGTAAAGTGTTTTGTAGGATTTCGTTTTGATAGCATTTCTTATCTGTGACAGGCCTGTGAAACGCTCCGATTCACAGTGCACTGCTGATGCACTTAAGAGTGCGCGTTCAGTAGTTTGTGAACTCGAGTTTCCCTACTTTATTTTTCCTTGCAATATTATATAGCGTGAACTCGACAACATGGCATGAGCACAATTTACATTACAGAAGAACACATTAATTTGTGGTAGGCACTGGGAGACAAAGCGATTTGCCTGGAATCACAGGATGTTGAGCTGATGCTAAGATTCGAACGTAGCTCCCCAGCTCTAAAGTTCGCAATTCTAGAACTTGTGGCGGGAGGTGTGTCTAAAAGTGATTGTCGGTGCTGGCAATCAATGAGAGAGACCTGTGCATTTTTCAAATGGGTGGTGAAAAAATATGAGTATGTTGCTGGAGATGTGGGCCGCCGTGCCACCAATGTACTTACTGGAGGAGGGTAAACACCCATTATTCCGCAACTTTCTTTCCTCATACCATCACTCTGCATACTTTCATTACGAAAGTACCATGACTCCACAATGCCATTATAACGCATGGCATTAAATTTTGATATGCTTTTACCACGCATACATTTACAACGAAATTCGTTGTAAATGCATGAATGGTAAAAGCATGTTTTTTTAAATGTTTGGATAAGGTAAGGATGGGTATAGGGGTATATGTTTTGGGGTACTGAGGTATATGTTTTGGGGTGTTTGGGTATTTTGAGGGTTCAGATATAGTTTTGGGTTATGGGGTACAGGGGTAGTTTTAGGGTTTAGGGATAGGTATGGGCTTTGGGGTACAGGGGTATTTTAAGGGTTCAGGGCTAGGTTAGGATTGTGGGGTATAGGGCTATTTTTAGGGTTCAGAGGTAGGTTTTGGTTTTGGGGTACAGGGGTATTTTAGGGTTCAGGGATAGGTTTGGGTTTTGGGGTACAGGGTTATTTTTAGGGTTCAGGGCTAGGTTTGGGTTTTGAGGTACAGGGGTATTTTTAGGGTTCAGGGGTAGGTTTGGGTTTTGGGCTACAGGGGTATTTTAAGGGTGCATGGCTAGTTTTGGGTTCTGGGGTACAGGGGTATTGTAGGGTTCAGGGGTAGGTTTGGGTTTTGGTGTATAGTGGTATTTTTAGGGTACAGGGCTAGGCTTGGGTTTTGTGGTACAGGGGTATATTTAGGGTTGATGGTACAGGGGTATTTTTAGGGTTCAGAAGTAGGTTTGGGTTTTGAGGTACAGGGGTATATATAGGGTTCAGGGCTAGCTTTGGGTTTTGGGGTACAGGGGTATTTTTAGGGTTTAGGGATAGGTTTGGGTTTTGGGGGTACAGGGTATATAAAGGGTTAAGCTGGGTTAGTGTTTAAGTGTGTATGGGGTATTTTAAGAAGTAAGGGTGGGTTATGATTATGGGTTGCAGGGGTATTTAAAGGGAGCAGGGTGGGATTAGCACACGATATGAGTTATGGCATGAAGGGCAGAACGTACCACACACCCCCAGCATTCGTCAGACCTCCAGCACATGCCCACAGCACAACGCAGACACGCCCACAAGGGACTACTTTGCTGGCACGGATCTCTTACCTTTTAAATGTATATGGTGGGCGTCTGCATAGCCTATGTCCTTCTGCTGCAACTGCCCTTTCCAACGCTGTATTGAGTGTTTTGATTGCTGCTGTGGTTCCTGAGATTAACCCGCCTCAAAGGTTATTATATTTGTCAGGATCCCTCCTTTCAGCAAGCCTAATGCAGATTCAATGTGCTTAAAGACAAGAAAATGGCGCGCCAGCCGAGACTTCACTTGGTCCGAGCTGTGGAATGCGCGGAATGCTAGGTTAGCAGTCTAGCCTTCCCAGCACGAGATCGAGAGTCCAGGTGCAGCGCGCGTTCCTTTGGAACTGCGCACTTCACCGAGGAATCCAGTCACAGTGGTCGCGTTAGAGTGTGTCTTCGGAAAATAAGCTAAGAAACGATTTCAGCCAGTGAAGAGTTTTTTCAACATTCATTGCCTTGACCTTGGGTTCACGCAGTCCAGAGTTTACAGAGTGTTCAAGCAGAGTTCGTGTTTTAAGAAAAGAAACTGGAGCCTTTTGAACAGCGTGTCAGAGAAGAATCTTTCCAAGCAGAGAATTCCTGTCATTTATTCATGGAAGCTGAAGGAGAGAGACTCATTCGAAGTAGCGGAGAAACATAGAGCTAAGTGGAATGTTTCCTGTATTCAGTGCAAGTTCATGAGACTGTGTAAATATTGTATTTCAACTTTATCAATGCATGGAAAGATTAATGAACATTAACTGAGTGAATCAAACTCACCAGTGCTGAATTTCGTCCTTTTAACCAGTGCAAGACAAAAGACTTCACGTTATCTAGAAAAGAATAGGGACAGTGTTAGAGAGGTTGTTTGAGTACTGTGAAAGAATTTACAAGCAGAATAATAGGAAACTTACCTGGAGAGTTGAATGAAGTTAATTCATCTATTCAGGAGAAGGTCTCTGTACAAGAAGAAAACAATATAAGGACAACATTTTAGACAACACTGGTAGGTGGGGAAAACAAGCAGCATTATATAGAGCAAACACAGAGCAGTGAGCAGAAAGTAATAACCCTAATGTCATTTGCAGAAGTAGGAGGAAGAGCTGTCATCTGAAAATCCAGATTAGGCAGATCATTCACCAAGCTACACTTCAGTATAGAAGAGCGGCAGGTCGTTACTGATTCCTGGGTAGGTGTTCTTAGAAACAGTAATAGGAAGACCAGAGTAGCTCAGGTACAGTGATTTATTATCTTGTATGTGTTTAGTATTCCTAGGGTTCTTTGAGCAGCTGATTTGCAAGCTGATTGAAGATTCCACGGAACTCCAGAGGATCAGGACCAGTCTCTTCTCTGTTTTATTTATTTCGTTATTTTATCCAATTTTCCCCTTCCCTCTATCTAATCAGTTAGAGTCAAGATATATTCTGATTCTGATTGGTTGGAAGAGGGAGTCGGAAAGCTAGCATCTTCTGTTCCTGTGCAAGTCTTCGAGAGGAAAAGTTGGTAAGAAAGTGGACTCTGACAGAGTGAAGTGCCCACGTTGTAAACTTGCACCCGAACAGAATGGTTGAGGGAATTAATTTGCAGACATTGGGGGCGGTTTTAGATACTATACAAAAGGAGTTAGTAGCGGTAAAAGAAGAAAACCAAAGGTTGAGACAAGAGGTGATTAATTCCAGAAAAGAAACCGCAGAGTTAGCGCAGCAAGTTGGGCCATCACTTTTAAGAAATAGGGAGACTCCCATAACATCTACAGGGGAAACTAGCAAATCAACCACACAGGTCATACATTCCTTGTCCCCAGTCATACCCCTAGCGGCACCAGAGAGATTTAATGGGGATCCCCAGAAAGCACAGGTGTTCATCACACAATGTTCCTTGCACTTTATGTGTCGCCCTTCTATCTTCCCTGACGCACAATCTAAAGTGGCATTTATCTTATCATATTTGAGTGGGGATGCGGCCGCATGGTCTATGCCTTTGGTATCAAGAGATGACCCTCTTCTGCAGAATTATGACGAGTTTAAAAAAGAATTTTTGCGAATATTTGACCGAAGAAGAATCTCGCAGGCAGTGGACAATGAGTTGTTGGATTTGAAACAGGGCAATAGAGACTTAGTAGCGTATTTGGCCCAATTTAACAAGTTAATTATGGAGACTGATTGGCCCGAAAGTAAAAAAACTGCAATATTCTATCGTGGCCTACGAGATGAATTAAAAGATGGGCTGGCACAAATACCTAATCGACCCACAGAGATATCTGCCCTAATAGATCTAGTATTGGAATTGGATTTCCGTCAAGGGGAACGGAAGGGAGAAAGACGACGTGAGTTTCGAAGCACAGTACCCCGTTTTGATAGAGCAAGGTTTGAACCAGGAAAAGGTACAGAAGGAGGTAACAGCTCAGAACCCATGCAAATCGGAACAATAAGGGGACCGCTTACTAAGGAAGAAAAGGAGAAAAGACGAGCCAGCAATTTATGCATGTATTGCGGCTCAAGCGGACATTTTGTGAGGAATTGTCCAAAGAAACCCAAAGGATCTTATAAGCCGAAGGAAAACTAGCTGCACCACCTGTAGAAGGAGTTGTACAGGTGGATGCGAGTCAAGAACCAACTCCACAAGAACACCAATTGGCTAACACCCTACAGTCGTCTTCTCCACATCTCATATTATCAACGACCATCAAATTCCGTCAAGAAGTGCGAGAAGGCATAACAGTTATGGTGGATTCAGGGGCAACTGGAAACTTTTGTGATCTGAAATTCGCAAGTATGATTGGATTGAGAGCCATAGCCAAAGACAAGAGTGAATCAGTCAGAGCCATTGATGGGACGAATTTGTCTTCTGGCCCTATAGTAAGTCACACGGAATTGGTGCAGTTAATTCGAGAGGATGGCCATCAAGAAGACATTCATTTTAATTTGATCGACGCCCCTCAGTTTCAGTTGATTCTTGGGCTTCCTTGGCTCACTGAGCATAATCCAACGATAGATTGGGCTGCCAGAACCATAGAAATGACTTCAGATTACTGTAGGAACAACTGTTTCGGAAACCAAATAGAAAACCATCGGGAGAATCCGGCCCAAGCCTTATGTTCAGCTGATGCAACGGTGTGCGTAATCAATACCCAGACGATACCCCCGGAATATCAAGATTTTAAAGATGTGTTTGATGAGCAGGAAGCGGAACAGTTACCACCGCATCGTGTCTATGCTTGTAAAATAGACCTTGAACCAGGGGCAAATATGCCGTGCAGTCGGGTTTATGCTCTGACTGAGAAGGAGCATGCTCATTTAAAAGAGTACCTCAACAAGTATTTAGCAAATGGATTCATTCGTCCTTCTCAATCCCCAGTCTCCTCGCCTCTATTCTTCGTGCCGAAGAAGGAAGAAGGCGAGTTGAGGACTTGCATAGACTATCGCGCAATCAACCGAATAACCAAGAAGAATAGATATCCACTTCCTCTCATTTCCGTCTTGCTAGACCAGGTGAAGGGGGCACGAATCTTCACGAAGTTGGATCTAAGAGGGGCATACCATCTCATCCGAGTAAGGGCTGGGGATGAATGGAAAACGGCGTTTAGAACCCGTTTTGGACTGTTCGAGTATCAGGTGATGCCCTATGGGTTGTGCAACGCCCCTGCTGCCTTTCAGCATTTCATCAACGATGTTCTCAGTGAATACATAGATCAATGTGCAATAGTTTATATTGACGATATCTTGATTTACTCTGTCGATGTACAAGAACATCGGAACCAAGTACAAAAGATTCTACAAAAGTTGAGAGAAAACAGGTTATTTGTCAAGCTGGAAAAATGTGCTTTCAATGTCACGGAAGTTGAGTTCCTGGGTTTTGTAATTTCGCAGTCGGGAATTCACATGGACAAGCGGAAAATTCAGGCAGTGTTGGAATGGAAGTCCCCAACCAGTGTAAAAGAAGTACAAGCATTCATTGGTTTTGCAAACTTCTATCGTCGGTTCATTAGTGAGTTCTCCCGCCAAATCCTTCTTCTCACTAGGCTGTTGAGGAAAGGGGTACAATTTGAATGGTCAGAGGAAGCAGAATTAGCGTTCAAGGCCTTAAAGGATGAATTTACTTCAGCTCCGATCCTTCTTCATGCAGACCCATCTGAGCCCTTCTATGTTGAAACGGACGCTTCCGGTCTGGCTGTAGAAGGTGTACTTTCTCAAAGGAACAAGGAAACTGGTCAACTACACCCCGTGGCCTATCGTTCACGGAAATTGACTCCAGCAGAAATCAACTATACAATAACCGAGAAGGAACTATTAGCAATAAAAGACGCCTTCAAGGAGTGGAGACACTACTTAATGGGAGCTCATCATGTAGTTACAGTTTACACCGATCATCGTAATTTGAAATTTTTAAAATCAGCCAGGACCTTGACGCCTCGGCAACTTCGCTGGTCATTGTATTTCGCCGACTACGACTTTGTTATTACCTACAGACCTGGAGCTCAGAATGGAAAGGCGGACGCCTTGTCCCGAATGGGTACAGGAGAAGGAAAAGAGGAAATTAAGACACAAGCAATCATTCCCAATTCAAAAATCATCGGCGCAGTAGATTCTTTGAGTGTTAAGGAACAAATTCTCCAGGTCATGTCGCCTGAGAAAATGCTGGAGTGGGTGCAGCAAGGAGATGGGAGAGAAGTCATTGATGGTTTACCTTATCAGACTGAAGCCTTATACTTACCCACTTCTACACTACAGAGACAAGCGATGAATGAATGCCATGATCATCTGTTGGCAGGTCACAAGGGAGAATTGAAGACTGTGGACTTAGTTAAAAGAAAGTATTGGTGGCCACACATGAATAAGGACATTGAGCAATATGTAAAGACATGTGAGATTTGTGCGCAGGGAAAATCAAAACGGCAAGCACCTAAGGGTTTATTACAACCTTTGCCTAACCCTCCTTCCCCCTGGCACACAGTCACTCTAGATTTGATAACTGATCTTCCCACTTGTCAAGGGTTTAACACCATCTTAGTGGTAGTGGATACATACACCAAAATGGCACATTTTGTAGCATTGAAAGGAACTCCAACTGCTAGGCAGTTAGCAGCTCAATTTACTGCTCAGGTGGTGAGATTACATGGAATTCCTGAGGTCATGATATCGGACCGAGGAACGCAATTTGTGTCTCATTTCTGGAAGGCCTTTATGAAGAGACTTGGGGTTGAGACACGTTTTTCCACCAGTTTCCACCCAGAGACTGATGGACAAACAGAACGAGTGAACCAGGAAGTGGAGCAGTATTTACGGTTATTCACGTTGAAGCAGGGTGGGGAATGGTTGGACTATTTATGGACTG
Source organism: Lissotriton vulgaris (assembly GCF_964263255.1). Taxonomy (NCBI): domain Eukaryota; kingdom Metazoa; phylum Chordata; class Amphibia; order Caudata; family Salamandridae; genus Lissotriton; species Lissotriton vulgaris. The sequence continues at coordinate 855,288 of NW_028251363.1, read as the reverse complement.
CAGAGTTTGCCTATAATAACGCAAAGAATGTGTCCACGGGTTATTCACCATTCTATTTGAATTATGGCAAACACCCGAATTCCACAGTGCAAGATGTTCACATCTCTGTCCCGGCAGTTCAGGATTTAGTAACTCACTTACAGCAGATACATGAAGAGGCATCCAAGAATTTAGAGCAGGCAAAAAGCAGGTACAAGAAGTATGCTGACAAAAAGAGAAGAGATACCCCAGATTTAAAAGTAGGTGATGAGGTTTGGTTAAATACTAAGAATCTTCGATTAAAAGGCAGTAGAAAGTTTCAGCCTAGATTCATAGGACCATATCCTATTGCAGAACAGATCAATCCAGTAACCTTTAAACTAACTTTGCCCACAAAACTAAAAATTCATCCAGTTTTCCATGTCTCCTTATTAAAGAAATCAGTTGAGGGGTTGCGGAAAGAAGGAATTCCACCTCCCATTCAGTTAGAAACTGGATTAGAATTTGAGGTCAAGGAAATTGTGGATTCAAAACGAGTAAGAGGAAGACTTTACTATCTAGTGGACTGGAAAGGCTATGGGCCAGAGGAAAGGTCTTGGGAGTTGGAGTCGGATGTTCATGCTCCTAGGTTGGTGTGCCTCTTTCACCAAAGAAATCCTACCAAACCTAGACCGGGAGGACCCTCCTTGGTGGGGGGTACTGTCAGGATCCCTCCTTTCAGCAAGCCTAATGCAGATTCAATGTGCTTAAAGACAAGAAAATGGCGCGCCAGCCGAGACTTCACTTGGTCCGAGCTGTGGAATGCGCGGAATGCTAGGTTAGCAGTCTAGCCTTCCCAGCACGAGATCGAGAGTCCAGGTGCAGCGCGCGTTCCTTTGGAACTGCGCACTTCACCGAGGAATCCAGTCACAGTGGTCGCGTTAGAGTGTGTCTTCGGAAAATAAGCTAAGAAACGATTTCAGCCAGTGAAGAGTTTTTTCAACATTCATTGCCTTGACCTTGGGTTCACGCAGTCCAGAGTTTACAGAGTGTTCAAGCAGAGTTCGTGTTTTAAGAAAAGAAACCGGAGCCTTTTGAACAGCGTGTCAGAGAAGAATCTTTCCAAGCAGAGAATTCCTGTCATTTATTCATGGAAGCTGAAGGAGAGAGACTCATTCGAAGTAGCGGAGAAACATAGAGCTAAGTGGAATGTTTCCTGTATTCAGTGCAAGTTCATGAGACTGTGTAAATATTGTATTTCAACTTTATCAATGCATGGAAAGATTAATGAACATTAACTGAGTGAATCAAACTCACCAGTGCTGAATTTCGTCCTTTTAACCAGTGCAAGACAAAAGACTTCACGTTATCTAGAAAAGAATAGGGACAGTGTTAGAGAGGTTGTTTGAGTACTGTGAAAGAATTTACAAGCAGAAGAATAGGAAACTTACCTGGAGAGTTGAATGAAGTTAATTCATCTATTCAGGAGAAGGTCTCTGTACAAGAAGAAAACAATATAAGGACAACATTTTAGACAACACTGGTAGGTGGGGAAAACAAGCAGCATTATATAGAGCAAACACAGAGCAGTGAGCAGAAAGTAATAACCCTAATGTCATTTGCAGAAGTAGGAGGAAGAGCTGTCATCTGAAAATCCAGATTAGGCAGATCATTCACCAAGCTACACTTCAGTATAGAAGAGCGGCAGGTCGTTACTGATTCCTGGGTAGGTGTTCTTAGAAACAGTAATAGGAAGACCAGAGTAGCTCAGGTACAGTGATTTATTATCTTGTATGTGTTTAGTATTCCTAGGGTTCTTTGAGAAGCTGATTTGCAAGCTGATTGAAGATTCCACGGAACTCCAGAGGATCAGGACCAGTCTCTTCTCTGTTTTATTTATTTCGTTATTTTATCCAATTTTCCCCTTCCCTCTATCTAATCAGTTAGAGTCAAGATATATTCTGATTCTGATTGGTTGGAAGAGGGAGTCAGAAAGCTAGCATCTTCTGTTCCTGTGCAAGTCTTCGAGAGGAAAAGTTGGTAAGAAAGTGGACTCTGACAATATTAGGATGGATATGTGATTTAATACTGACATCACTACAAGGAATAAATGATTGTTTTCTGTAGTTTCGACCCGAACTTAGACAAGGGAGGTGGTGTGTAATCATTCTACATTGTACACTGTTTTCACTAATTCAAAGTGTTTTACAAAGAGACTTAAAATTGGTTTCCTCCGAATGGGTCCCCAGGGGCACTTGGCAAAGCCAATGTCCCCTGGGGGAATCGATCGAGGGACGACCTCACGCGGCCTGATTGGGTGGTGGGAGGGGCTAGGTCCAAGTGAAGGGAGGGGAGGGAGGGTTTGACGTCACTCTGAGCGAGTGAGAGGAGCGGTGGTGTCGTTTTTGACAGGAGCAGCTGTGAGGTAATCCTGTCAGCACTGTCACACGTTCTGCGAGCTGTTTTTCGACGATTTTTCTGTCAGAAAGTGAAGAATGGTGGCTGAGGATATTGCATTAGAGGCAGTGCGAGCATTGCTGGCTGTAGGACGGAGTGATTTGCTGAGACCTGGCGCTGTGGTAGATACCTCAGCGGCGGTGAAGCGTCCTCGTCGCCTAGCAGCGGAGGGAGTGTCGAGGGCTGTGGCCGCCTGTCAGCCGGTTCACAGTAATGTTTCTGAAGAGGAAAGAGTTGTGAAGGTACCGGCAGCAAGAGCCAGCAGAGCGCGTTCTGTGAGCAGAGGAGGCCGGGGTAAGAAAATTCCACCCCTGGGCTCGTCTTCGGCCCCAAGTGCGTTGCTGGAGGGCCGCAAGTTGGTCACTACACCGACCAGACGTCGGGCCGACAGGCGCGGAGGCAGTGCAAATAGCGCTTTTGACGTGCGTGTATCGCATTATCAGCTGGCTGAGGGAGGTGCTGACAGGGCTTACGAGGAACATCTGGCAACTGCGCCACAGGAGCCTAGTGGTGCGAGGTCGTGACCCGGCATGAAAGTTGTGTCAGAAGTGCGCAAGAGGCTGGACGGCCCGTCGGCGAGCGGCAAGAGAATTGACATAGCACCAGAATTAGAGGCGGACAGGCAGAGACAGACTTTGGTGGACTATTCCAGCGATAGCGGGTCTGAGGAATATGCTCTGTAAGGGGTTGATGAAGGCGACGACGGCAGGGGTGATTCACCTGATGCCGAGGACCAGCTCCAACGGGACGAGTTTATGGACTGCCAAGACATTCTTGTCCCTCAGCCTAGAGGCCCCCCTACTCAATTTCTTGATGAAAATGTTCATGTCAATGTAACATATGATTATCATTTTCCACAGGATCAGAGGCTGAAGGAGGGTGTGATGTGGCGGCCTCAAGTTAGGCAATTCAGGAGCAGGAGGTGGGGGGACGTGGTTGGCAGGGGTGGGGATAGGCAACTGAAGGAGGCCGAGGCATTGATTCCAGACGCCAGGCCTCCGCCTGGGCATCCTGAGGTATCTTTTGACGATGGGTCTGCGACTCCGCAAGGCCAATGGGTGTGGGTGGAGCACACGGAGCTGCCAGTGCCAAAAAGGTGTGGCACCTCTGCTTCACGAACAGCTGGTAAGTATGTCACAGGTCCTCGCTCGAGCGGCGAGTACCTCACGGGGGCTGCTGGTCTAGTGAGGGATGAGCAGTTCTTTTTCTCTCAGTCAGAGCCGCAGAGCGCGGTACTTGGGGGAGGGGTTAGTTCAAAACACGGATCTAGTGCGGATTTCATACCTACGACTGGGCGCTTTTCACGGAGGCCTGAGTCAGAGGTTCGAAGTCGTGTTCTTAACTTAGCGTCTGGCACTAGGCCAGGTACAAGTTTTGCTTTATCAGAAAATGACAAACAGTTTGGTGGTGCTGTTGGTGAATCGGATAAAGAAAATGAGTATTATGCAAGAGGTGGATTGTCTCATGGAGGCAAGGAGGGGACTGGGAGGGGGGTGAGGCGAATAACTTCTGCTAGTGTGTTTCAGAGTTCTGGAGCGGTTCTCTCACCGGCACGTGGGCAGATTGGACATCATCAGCGTGATGGTCTGGAGGACTTTCGCCAACGGGCTGCGCAGTTACCAGCAGGTAAGACAGACTGGTCGGCTGCTTGGACACGGCCGTTGGCAGGTGGTACAGGTGTGGCGCCTGCTGAGGGTGGGCATGAGTTGGCGGTTGGGGGTGAAGGTTTGGGGTCGAATCAGGGGGAATGCCCGCAGGCTACGTCAGGGCAAGGGGGGAGGATGGATAAGGAAGGGGGAGGGAGCCCCAGGTCGTCGGTGACTAGTTCAGGTCAGGATGAGACTCCGAGAGCAAGTGGAGCGAGACTGCCTTATATGGGGGTGTCGATGCCTTTAGGTATACATTTATCCAATAGAACCAGGCAGCGTATCTGGAATCATGAGTATGTGGATGTGTTCCGGCTACTACATAGGGATTTACAGGCAAGGGAAGGTTCTAAAGAGGAGGAAGCTGAATTGTCCCGTAGGCCCAAGGTGCCAAAAACAATTGAAAATTGGACAGAGGCGTTCCTTATTTATGCCAGCGTGTATTGCGAACGTTACCCTGAGAGGGCGGTTTCGCTATTCAAATACATAGATGTAATTCGAAGGGCGCATTTGCAGGCAGGCGGGTATGCGTGGCTAAACTACGATGAGGAGTTTCGGGCGAGAATGAGTTTATTTAATGATAAGCCGTGGGGGGAGGTCGACCAGGAGTTGTGGTTGCAGTGGTTGTCAGGTCACTCCTCTGCTAACACGATCCATACGGCTAGTGGGTTGCCGATTCCTTACCGGCCCTTTTCTCAGCGTCCCACCACAATGGGGGCGGGTAGTGTCGGACGGGGTCAATTGCCCACAACTGGTGCTTGCTGGAGCTTTAACCGGGGTTCCTGTGTCCGCCAGTATTGTAAATTAAAGCACGAATGCGCTCAGTGCGGCGGCAGACATGCCATTTTTCAGTGCTTTCCCAACCAGCATCCCGGAGAGCATGGTAGAGGTCAGAGGGGGGGCGAGGATCAGTGCCGCCTCTTATGCCAAAAGGCGCCTACCCCAATTAGATTGCAGGCCATGTTGGATTCATTGGAGAGGTACCCGGATGTGGAAGGAGCGGCCAAATTATTTTGGGGGTTTCGGCTCGGATTTAGGATCGGCTACCAAGGCCCAAGAGCCTTGCGATGGGCTGATAATCTCAAGTCAGCAAAAGAGTTGGCTCCAGTGGTGAAGGCGAAGTTGAAGAAGGAATTGGATTTGGGGAGAATTGTCGGCCCTTTCGCGGTTTGCCCTTTGCCCAATTTAATTGTCGCCCCATGGTGTGATACCAAAGAAAGCCCAAGGCGAGTTTCGCCGGATACATCATTTGTCTTGGCCCGAAGGGCAGTCAGTAAACAACTTCATCTCCGCCACTGACTCTGCAGTGTCATATTCTTCAGTGGATGACGCGTTGGAATTGGTACGTAAGGCCGGGGTGGGATCTGACCTTGCTAAATGTGACATTCAGGCTGCCTTCCGCCTGTTGCCTATTCATCCGGTGGATTTCGAGTTGCTGGGCATGTATTTTGATGGAGAGTACTATGTGGATCGCGTTTTTCCCATGGGCTGTGCTATCTCTTGCTCACTCTTTGAAACCTTTAGTACATTTCTGGAGTGGTGTGTAGTCCAGCGCTCAGAGCATGTGGCGGTATGTCACTACTTGGATGATTTTTTGTTTGTGGGCAAAGCGGGGACGGAAAAGTGTGCCAGGGTTTTGGCCTGTTTCCAGGCCGTGGCTAAGGAGTTTGGTGTTCCTTTGGCTGAAGACAAGACGGAGGGTCCAACGTCCACGTTGACCTTTTTGGGTATAGAAATAGACACAATTGAGATGGTGGCTCGTTTGCCTCGAGCGAAAGTGCAGGAGATCAGGCTTTTTCTTCAGGAAGTTTTGGGTGCCAAAAAAGTGCAGTTGCGGCAAGTCCAGAGGCTTCTGGGCTACTTGACTTTTGCATGTAGAGTTGTCAGGGCTGGCAGGACTTTTTGTAGGCGTCTGGGCTTTGCTATGGCGGGGGCGTCCTTGCCCCATCATCACATCCGTTTGACAACGAAAATTAAGGAAGACTTAAGCATCTGGTTGCGCTTTTTGGATGAGTTCAATGGCGTGTCCGTCAATTTTGTGACGGAAGACACTGTCTGGCAGGTGCAAATATTCTCGGATGCGGCCGGAGCCATGGGTTTCGGCTTGTTTTGGGAAGGCAGGTGGTGCGCTGAGCGATGGCCGGCGGAGTGGTTACAACAAGGCCGCAGCATCGCTTTTCTATAATTCTTCCTCTTGTTAGTAGCGCTGCAAGTTTGGGGTGAGGAGTTCAAGGACCGTTGCGTGCTGTTTCATATCGATAACATGGCAGTGGTTAGCCTGGTTAATGGGCAGCGGGCCAAAGATGCACGGGTCCTGCAATTGTTGCGGGCTTTCATGTTGAGTGTTCTGCAGTTGAATATTGTTTTTAGAGCTCAACACATCCCTGGTGTCAACAATTCAATTGCCGACGCTTTGTCTCGTTGTCAGTGGCAGAGGTTTTGGGACTTGGCACCTGGAGCGGACCGATGCAGGACACCGATTCCGTCGAACATGTGGGACCTGGAGAACTGAGAATGGCAGAGTTTGTTGAACAGTCCTTAGCTGTCTCCACGCGACGCAGTTATCAGCTGGCATGGTCTGGGTTTTTGGGATATGCGGCACAGCGCGGCAGAAACGGTACAGCAGTTCAAAATGAAAAGTTTATGTGGGAGTTTGTGTTATATCTGATAGACAAAGGTTTGTCGCCATCCACCATTTCAGGCAAGTTGGCGGGAATTTCGTTTTATAGTCAATTGTTCTTGGGGTGTGAGGTTCGAATGGGTTTTCGTTTACTAAAAATGTTAAAAAGTTTTGGGAGGTCGGACTCGCGGGAGAAAAAGTTGAGAAATCCCATTACATTTACATTTTTACAAAGCCTGTTGGGCGTACTGCACGTTTGCTGTTATGATGAATGGGAATGGACTCGATTAAGGTTATGTATTGTATGGTTGTTCTTCGGTGCATTTAGGATATCAGAACTACTGGGGTTGCGTAATCAAGTGGGGATCCAGTCATCGGATATCGAAATCCTGAGTAATGGAGTGTTGCAAATTTTATTAAGACAGTCGAAGACAGACCAGGCAGGAAAGGGGATGTTGGTGCGTCTGGGTAGGAGCGGGGTCCAGGGTTGTTGTCCGGTGGGGGAGTGGGAGTCATTTGTCGCGTCAGATGTCTTTCAAGAGGGCGGGATATTTTGCCATAAGAATAAAACACAATTGAATTGTTTCCAATTTTTAGCTGTTTTACGGAAAGCCTTGGTGTTGGTGGGGGAGAATCCACAATGTTTTGGGACACATTCCTTCAGAATCGGTGCTGCTACCGAAGCTGCGAGGTTGGGTTGGGGAAAAGAGGAGTTGCAGCGAATCGGGCGGTGGACATCTAATTGTTGTTTTAAATATGTCAGGTTGTAAATGATTTAAAAAAAAAAGAAAGAGAGGGGTTTCGAGTTGGTTAATGTTCCTTTTTTCCATCACAGGTCGAGTGGCGGATTTTCCTCGGAAAAAGAGGACCTGGATTGTCGGCCATTCGATAGTAAAATGGGCAGCGAACTTTGCTGAACAGCAGTTGTGTGTGAGAGGTCTGGGCTTGTATGGTAATGACCATGAGGTGATTTGGAAAGGTTTAGGGGGGATGAAATGGGGGGAGTTGTTCCCGGTTCTAAATAAAATGGCTGAAGTTTGGGGCATTCCAGACTTACTGATCCTACATTTAGAAGAAAATGATCTGGTTGACTGTTCTGGATTGGCTTTAATCAAGCAAATGAAACTTGATTTGGCGGTGATAAAAGACAGGTGGGAAGGGACCCGGGTAGTGTGGACGGAATTTTTGTACAGGAGCCAGTGGAAGGGAGCCAGGGTTCATGCGGCAGTGGAAAGGGCTCGCCGAAAAGTTAACAAGGGTTTTGAAATCGTACTGTGTGGCGATGGGCATCACGGTCATCGCACACGAGCATTTTAACAATGATATGTTGCATTTGCTGCGGAATGATGGGGTTCATCTCTCGCAGATGGGTCAGTCCTATTACTTTAAGGAACTTAGAGACACTTTGGCCAATCTATGGTGTGTAGACTTGTGGTGTTCCAAACCCAAAAATTGAGTGGACAAATAATAAAGGCAGTGTTTTCCTTCACTGGGCATTCTTACAATGACTGAGCGGTCCATTTACGACTTGGGAGGAAGGTTTTTTGGGTGGGGCAGGAAAACTCAGAGGTTTTCCTGGGTGGCGTGTGTTATGGGGATTGGATAATCTAGAGCGGATTCATCCTTTCTCTAAGGGGGAGGGCTTGGGAGGGTAGGTGGGGATGAGATGGAAAGAAGAAGGAAAACATACGGATGGTATAAAAACAAGTCCTGGATTTGGAAATAAAGCATTGGAAATGGAAATGGTTATATGGAAAGGTTGAAAATAAAGCAAAAGGTTTGTTTGGGAAAGTTTATGTTGCGGGTCTGTCTTTGGCTGTCCTGGTAATAAAGGTGACCTTTTATGCTATATTCAGAGTTGTGTGAGAGTCCTTATTTGCGCGATGGGTCCCCAGGGGCACTTGGCAAAGCCAATGTCCCCCTGGGGTATTTCGCGCGAGGGACGACCTCACGCGGCCTGATTGGGTGGTGGGAGGGGCTAGGCCCAAATGAAGGGAGGGGAGGGAGGGTTTGACGTCACTCTGAGCGAGTGAGAGGAGCGGTGGTGTCGTGTTTGACCCACCCACCCACCCTGGTTGCACAAATCAAGGGTAGGGTGTTCTTGTTTACTGTCGCGTGTCACTGTTTGTTATGTGTATAATAAAAAATAAAAAAATAAGATAAGCAATAAATATACAAGTATGTACATGCATAATATCTCTGATATATGACAAAGTGTCAGGATGTCACCTCAGGACACTACAGGCAGACTCTTTTTGTTGTGTTGTTGGCGTGTGTTATGGGGATTGGATAATCTAGAGCGGATTCATCCTTTCTCTAAGGGGGAGGGCTTGGGAGGGTAGGTGGGGATGAGATGGAAAGAAAAAGGAAAACATACGGATGGTATAAAAACAAGTCATGGATTTGGAAATAAAGCATTGGAAATGGAAATGGTTATATGGAAAGGTTGAAAATAAAGCAAAAGGTTTGTTTGGGAAAGTTTATGTTGTGGGTCTGTCTTTGGCTGTCCTGGTAATAAAGGTGACCTTTTATGCTATATTCAGAGTTGTGTGAGAGTCCTTATTTGCGCGATCACTCCATGGTGTTTATGAACTTCCAAAGCCAGGATGAGTTGGAATGACTCCCTGTTCCTATGTCAGGAATTCTGTAATTTTAACACTGTACCACGGTTTTTTACACACTTCAGCCTTCTTGTACATAAATATAGTATGAAGCCAAGAGCCCCACATTTGTGTTTCACGTCTATGCCCTCCATATTGCAAATTGTACACTTTTATGCAGTCCAGTTTGTTGCTTCAATGCCTGCGCCTGCTCGAATGTTTTTATTCACAAGGGACCTAAATTCAAACTCATAAATAAATCAAATTTATAACGTATTTCTAAGTCATTCTATTACAATTTCAATTTGTAAAGCTTTATTCGACATTTGTCATAAAAGCATCCTTCCTATCCCTAATACAATAAATACTATATTTAAAAATAATTTTAAAACACATATTAAACATTTGACAGCCGAATACTACGTGATAAATACAATACAGTTAAAATCAGATCATTTCTACAAAAAGAGACAATTCATACAATGCAATAGGAAAATTTAAGACAACACTATTTCATAATACATTAACATTTGTCTTTAAAGTGCGTGTGCGTATTGACCATGCCCAGGCAAGAAATTTAGCTACGGCAACTACAAAAAGTGTGGAGCAATCTGTTTCAAGTATTCTCAAGGCTGTTGATTGACTACGTGTGCCAATAATTTGGCACACTGGCTTCAGCCATTTACGTCTAGGGGTAGCATATTGTGGACAACAAAACAGCAGGTGGGAAATATGTTCAATTTGGTCCTTGCAGGAATAGCAATGATCATCCCACATGGGGGACCAATGTTTTTTAAAAGCATTTACCGGTAAGGTTCCAATGCGGAATTGGAAATACAATTTTCTATCGTAAGGGCGTTCTATTATATCCCAATATATTTCACACGACGGATACATTTTAATATCCCAGAAGCGAGTTGTCAGTGCTGATTGGGAACCTTTACGGAACATTACTGTGTACACCATTTCCCAGTACAGTTCTTTCAATTTTGCTTTCGATGGAAAGCTAGCCACATCATAATTTCCCCATAGATGATCCAGCTTTAACAATACAAGAAGCCCCTTGAGTTCTTTTAACCATTTGATACAGTGAAATCGGTCAAACTCAATGACATCCTTCAAAGCTTCAGCATAATGGCCCAGCTCTGGGGTCACCATCAAGCGCCTCCAATATAGGAGTGGCCGTAGTCTAGCTATATCCTCAATATTTTTCTTGCCAAGGTCCAATTTCAGAGTGAGCATGGGTGTGCTTTGTGGGACCATAACTAGCCCTCGCAAAAACCTGTTCTCTGCACAACTCAATTCTCTCAGATTTGAAAACCCCCACAGTTCAGACCCATACAAGCAGGCACCTAATACTTTCATATTGTATATCTCTAGTGCAGATTTAACCGGCTTTGTTAATGATTTGCGGTGTTTCAGTGCTACTGCACCAGCGAGCTGGTTAAACTTTAATAGAGTATTATCAATATGCGATTGCCACTTCATGTTTCCTTGCATGGTGATGCCTAAATAGGTAAAAGCGTCCACTTTCTCTAGAGGGATGCCTTTGTATTTAATTACTCCTTTGAAAGAGGACTGGTAGTTTAGGCACATGAATTTAGTTTTAGTAGTATTCAATTCAAGTCCTCTACTAATCACAGAATTCCCCAAAGGCGTCAACCACTTTCTGGAGACCGCTCGGAGTGCGTGAGAGAAGGAGCGTGTCGTCCGCAAACATTAAAACTGGGACATGGCGACCTGCTATAATTGGGGCATCACTTGGGAATTTCATTAGGTGGTCAACAATTCCGTTAATATAAATTGAAAATAGTGTTGGAGCTAGCACACAGCCTTGCCTAACTCCTCGTTCCACTGGGAAAGAATCTGTGGTTTCACCTTGCTTGCCCCATCTAATTTTGGCAAAGTTATTGTCATGGAGGCGGACAAGGAGGGTAATGAGTTCCTGGCTTAGACCTACATCAGCCAGGATCTGCCACAATTTTTCCCTGGGGACTAGGTCGAAGGCTGCTTTTAGGTCTACAAAGACTGCGTACAGCGATCCCTTTTTGAGTGAGACATTTCTCCAATAAATTGTTAAGAAATAGAGAACTTGGTCAACACTGCTAGTCAGTGGGCAAAACCCTGCCTGATAAGGGGATAGTATATTTTTGTCGTCAATCCATTGTTGTAGCTTATTCTGAACTAGGCGACCCATCACTTTTTGCGCCGTGTCTATGAGACTTATTGGTCTGTAGTTTTGAGCTAGTGTTTTGTCTCCTTTTTTAAATATGGGGATTATTTCTGCTCCCTTCCATGAGTGGGGCACTTCCCCTCCCATTGCCACAGCATTAGCCAGCATTTTAAAATATGAGCACCATGCATTCCGGTCCGACAAAAATACGTCGGCCGGGATGCCATCCATGCCTGGCGCTTTTCCTCCTGCTATACCATCCAATGCTTTAGTTACATCATTCTCATCAAATATTTGGTTTTTGAAGAAAATAGATGGCGGATGTTGGACAGAAGCATGGACCGGATTGCGGGCATACTGTGGTCTAAAAAACTCAGTCCATTTGTTAATAGGGACATTATTTTACAATAGCCCAAAAGCGCTTGGAGTCCTTGGCAGCGCAAGCTTCCTTCAATTCCTGCCACCCTTCTTCATCCCAGCGTTTCTTGGCCTCTTTTTGGGCTTGTCTGTATGCATCTCTTGCTCTCCTAATTCCTATTGCATTGCCAATTTTTAGTTCTGAACTCAAATTAAGTCGTGCCAATCTGCAACTTTTGTCGTACCAGCCTTGTCTCTGTAGGGTTTTACCCTCTTTACCGGAATCTACTCTTTTGATGAAAAAACTTTGTAATTCAGTAAAAAGTTTTTCGTGGGCCTCCATCATATAATCTTGGAAGCTTGACATCCCTTGTTTAGACTTGATGTTGTTTACTTCATTTACCACTAACATTTTAAGTGCCTCTAGTTTTATATTATCTTTTATCATCATTCCCCATTTGAGGTGGCGCTGGTTGTTGGAACATACTACATCCTGCGTCACCATTCCATTATCCTTAGGGTGCGATGAAGGCTTGCAGTGGAAAATCTCCAACCCCAGTAGCACATGTATGAACTTCAGTTGCTATCTTTAACATTTTTAGAACGGGGTTGTTACATGTCAAGTGCGATGATATATTTTTCTCTATATTCAGGTTACCCAGATTAGAGCTATTTATGTTTCCTTCTCCTGTGTGTTTTTGCTGCAACGGCCCAATGTGAGAGGCTAGATTGTGGCTTTCGAGTCAATCGCATTCGTTTAAATCAGACAGAGCCGAAAAGCAGTTATCCAGATTTAACCCCCAGTCACCGCTAGTACCACCCCTATCCCTTCTAGACCCAACCACTGACCACTTGGTTCTAAGGATAGTTGGTTTTGCTAGTAGACCTCTTCTACTATAGAAGAAGTCTAACGTTAGCGGGACTATTTCTGCCGTTCTTCGTTGGGGTGGGAGAATATTTTGTAGGATGTCTGGTAATACATCTGGACCCTTCAAATTTAATACCACACAATCCCCGGCAAATTTCTTGGGTTTAGACCCTATCCACTTAACTCTTCGTGCTGATAGCAAGATTACAGATCGTACACGTTTTAATGCCTTCACCATTTATGTCTCTGATTTAGCATTCAGTTTTTTAATTTTACTCCTCTCTAAATCCAGTAAGGCAGAGATTTACACACAAATAACAATACTATAAACTGAATTCTCCAGAATTTTAATTAGCATTTCACAGATTATATTGAAGCAGAATCCCAACCTGCCTTACGTTTGCCACCGGCTGATGTCCCCAGCAGAGAGGACTGGCTGAACCCTCAAATGCCGAGATAATTAGCATCAGTCGATTTAAATCTCCCGTCAATTTACAGACCACGAACCCGGCATTGCTGAATGGGCATTAAAATGTCAGGATGGACAACTTATGCCTGCTTAACATTTACTGATACAACCAAAGGGAAACACTTTGAAATCTGATATTTACTTTCCCTAAATATAATGAGGTAAAGAGAAGCGGCTATAAATTACAGGCGTAACTGCGTTTCTGTTTTTAAAATAATTTATTGGAAAACTTGCAAACTATTTAGAGTGTTACATCCTCCAAGCGTGAGGCAAACACACAGGCAAAAGTGTACCTATGCTTTGCCCAGGCTGTGTCACTAACAGTCGGCGAGGCAGGTGTGATGAGGATAAAGTTTTCTCTTATACCTATTCTCCAACTTTGCATATGTACTGCTCTTACAGCACACATAAAAAGTGGGATATTCTTAAAGGATAGGAAGTATAGGAAGTGTCCCCATCCAGTCGGGAACTAGTGCTTTATACAACCCACACACCCTTGCCAATGCCGCGAGAGTGTGTGCATTGGTGCCTGGTAGCCAAAAGTGGGGGAGATAAAAATGCACCATATTTTAGTAGGTTTTTCTCACTCCCTTTGAGGCAAGGCAGCACAGCAACTTTAGTTGCTGCACTAAATGCGTAGACTATTAGGGTCATGGGGCCTCATTTATGAGAAATGACGCATCGCTGCGTGAAAGCAGCGATGCGTCACTTCTCAGTGCGAACTCCCTGCGACATTCCTGATGCGTCATATTTAATGTATGACGCATCATGTCGCAAGGAGTTACAGATACGTCAGTATTTCTGACGTATCTGTAAGCGCAAAAGTGACGCATTGCTGGGGTGTGTCACAAAAGTGACGCAACTCCAGCAATGCGCGCTTTCACATGGGGCAAGCCCCATGTGAAAGGGCCTGCGTCAGTCTTACGACTGCTGTGAGGCAGGCGCAAGATTTTGGCGCAACGATGTCCTAGTGACGCAGTGAAATCTCATAGATTTCACTGCGTCACTTCTATGACCCTTCCTTGCGTCAATACGCCCCCCTTGCATACATTATACCTGGTGCAGGTATAATGTGGCGCAGGGGTTTACAAAGTGACGCATCTACCTAGATGCGTCACTTTGTAAATATGGCGCAACAAGGCGCATTTTTTACGCCACTGGTACGTCACAAAAAGTGATGCACCGGTGGCGTAAAAGTGACGCACAGCCTCATAAATGAGGCCCATGCTGCTTACTTTTCAGTGCAAATTACTAGGCACTGATAAAATTTAAATTTCACAGTGTATTTCTGGTAATTTTGAGAAATCTATATTATGCTTGTTGTAAGAAATTCCCCAAATGACGACTTCATGCCACACTGCGAACATGCCATTTGTGGTCAAAAATATCCACAGAAACAAAGGAAAAACATAGCGTGAGCAGCTGTTTTATGCTGTGCTTTTGTTTACATTTGTTTGGACACAATTCACACTGAAATACAACACAAGAAGGCAGATTTTCATTTCAGGTACTTTCATATAATTTATGTAATTTTTCAGAAAATTCAAGTAATTACGCAACAGCAAATAGGAAAGTTTCACACATACCTTCAAATTGCATCTCATCTACACACTTCCTACAAACGAGATGACTCCCCGGTCAAATGGAGCTATCTTCAGGTTTTCACTAATGAAGGATTCCTACCCAGCCAATTCTATAAGGGTCCAAAAAATGTGGGTGCATATTTACAATGTCTGGCGCATCTCTGCAAATCAGCAGTGATGCGCCAGAACAGATGCAGCACACAAATCCCCCCTTGCGCCATCACAGATGGTGCAAGGAGGGGTAGATGTGTGACGCAACTTGTGGCGTAAGAAAAGCATTGCTGGAGTTGCGTCGCAAGCGCGACGCAACTCCAGCAATGCACAGGAACCGCCCGTACTAAACGTGGTGCGTCACTCCTTACGCCTGCTTCAAGCAGGCGTAAGGGTTTGACGCAGTGTCATCATAATACGGACGGAGTGAAATCGTCAGTTTTATGGGGCAACGGAATGCCCACAGGAAACCTGATGCAGGTTTCATGTGGCGCAGTGCTTTACAACATGACGCATCTGCCTAGCTGCGTCACGTTGTAAATATGTTGCAACGTAGCACATTACTTACGCAGCCGCTGCGTCACAAAAGTCATGCAGCGGTGGCGCAAATGTGTCGCATGGGGCTTGTAAATCTGCCCGTGGTAGTTCCAGAATCCTCTTTCCCCAAGAAGAAATAGAGTGAGAGTTCAAAATCCCTGATGGACTCTGGCCTTGTCACCCCACTCTAAGGATTATTTTAAGATGTACACTGAATAAACCAGAGAGTCACTGCAAAGGGCTTTAGATGTCATTCTTGCAGCCATGCACATCTCCTCCCTGAGCCTTTCCAGGTCCGGGACTTTATCCCATGGGGCTGTATTCATTTTTAATAGAAGGGAGTGTGTGGCTCCCCTCCCTGAGTCTTTAGGGGCCCTTTGGATCCCATCACCGCAGGACCAAATGTGGGTGCCCAATGCCCACCTGGGGCACCCACAACATACTAGGTTGAGGGTAGCTGGCTTGCCTGGGCACAGTAGGAGCCGGAAATGCCCTTTTCTCTGCACCCCTAAACCTAAACCGACCCCGTACCCTAAAATTACCCCTACACCCCAGAACCCTAACCCAACCCAACTCCTAAAAATACCCCAGTACCCCAAAAACTAAACGCACCCCGAACCCAAAAAATGCCTCAGCACCCCAAAACATAAACCCACCCTGAACCTTAAAAATACCCCATGCACCCCTAAAATTACCCCTGCATGCCAAAACCTAAATGAACCCTGAACCACAAAAATACCCCAGCACCCCAAAACCTTAACCCACCCTGAACCCTAAATATAACTCCTGCACCCCAAAACCCCAACCCACCCTGATCCCTAAAAATACCCCATCTCCCCAAAACCTAAACACACACTGAACCCCAAAAATACCCCTAAACCTAAACCCACCCTGACCCCTCAAAGTACCCCCTGCACCCCAAAATCCTAACCCACCCTTACCCCTAAAATTACCCCAAAACCTAAACGCACCCTGTAACCCAAAAATACCCCAGCACCCCTAAACCTAAATGCACCCTCAACCCTAAAAATACCCCCTACACCCCAACACTTGATACCACCCTGAACTCTAAAAATACCCCCTGCACCCCAACACTTGATACCACCCTGAACTCTAAAAATACCCCCTGCACCCCAAAGCCTAATCCCACCCTAAACCCTTAAAATACTCCAGCACCCCAAAACCCAAACATACACTTAACCCTGAAATTACCCCTGAACACCCATAACATATACCACTACACCCTAAACCCTATACGTACCTTATACTTACATATAGAAAACATATGTTTTTACCATTCGTACATTTACAACAAATGTTGTTGTAAAAGCATGCATGGTAAAAAGATTTTTAAATGTTATGTCATTGCGTAGTAATGGTATTTGCGTTGTCATTGTATGCGGGGTGATGGTATGCGTTGTAAAAGATTTGTTGTAATGGTTGTTTACCGCGAGAAATACCTTGAGCGTCACAAAAGAGACTTCACAAGTGATGGTTGTAAATAACATTTGTATTCAACACATATAATTATCAGCATAACATGAACTTCCTGTATTTCTGGACAAAAATCATATTTGGAAATATTACTAGCAGTACTAGGCCAAACCATGTTCATATGACATCATCAATGTACAAACTTAGGAAAAATCCTATTCTACACCCCCTCCTCACCACCCTTATGCGCTGCAACATGTTGTCTACCCCAGGCCCACCCCAGCAATTCATATAATTCAAAACCGCACAGTTACGAGGTGCACTCTGGGTCACAGCAATATCCGAAATATGTAAATACACAGAATTAAACCACTTTTTAGCAGCACCAGAGGCCCAGGCCACGTGGGTAAAACATTGTATATGGAAACACCACAGGCCACTCTAGTGAACCACAGGCTGGTCCACAGTCTGTCACTCCCACACACACACTCACTCCGCACCGATAAGAGGTGCAACAAATATCAGGCAGGCCTGTACTGAACGCGCTCACACACATACACACTCAGCACCCAAATGCAGTGCAACTGATGTCTAGCAGGTCAATTGATAACATACTGCAAACCCCCATTTGTTTCTAGGACCGAGATACAATCGACAAAAGCTCAGCAAATCTTGTGAGCTTATCTTTGCAGTATATAAAGTCAGAGAGCCTTTCCTTGAACTTAGGGGCCCGCTCCTTGCCCCATCTGTATGCCAGCTAATGCTTAGCTAATAGTAAACCCGTTGCGACAAACTTCCTACAAGCCTATGGATGATCAGCCGTGTATCCGAGGAGGGCCAATATTGGGATGAGTGGTATTTCTACCCTGTCCATTGTAGCCAAGGATTCTGTTACTTCCCTCCAGTATTCACACACTGCCGGGCACTGCAATAAAAGGTGTATGAAGTCCGCTCCCACCCGTCGGCATCTTCAGCCGTGATCATTCTCGCTTAGCTTGAATTTATACAATTTTGTAGGGGTATAATCGGTTCTATGCAAGAATTTGAAATGAATGATGCAAAGCTTACTGCTTGCTGTGATGGCCTCTGTTTGCAAGCAGCAGAAACTCCATTGATCATCTGTGAGTGGCTCCTCTATATACAAAGCCCATTCCTCCCTTGTACCCAGTGATGTTTGTGGCCTCTCAATCATTGCTGTGCTATAGATCCGAGACACAGCATGCGCCGGCCCCAACAGTTTCAGTGCCTAGTGAAGAACTTCTACTGTGCTCGGTTCTGCTGGGAAGCCAGGGACATTGGCTCTAATCTCATGCTTAAGTCTTATTTATAGGAATACCTACAAGGGGGTGGTCCGTTCGCAGCTCAGCAGTTCATGCTGGGTTTTCAATTGCTTCTCATGGTATAAGTCTGCCCACACCGTAAGGTTCTGTTTTTGAAACATATCGAAGCATGCTGTTTCCAGAGTGACCGGTGCAGCATATAAGTATGAGAGTTATATCAGTGGAGAGTATACTGCCGGTTTCCCCATTAGTTTGGACAATCTCTGCCAGGCAGAATTGGTGCAGCTGACTGTATGATATGCAACCCCCTCACTTGGAACCGCGTTTCCCAAGAAAGATTGTGTTGGCATGGTCCACATGTATCCCCGTTCAACAGCCAAGTGCGGCATAAACGGGGGGGGGGGATAAAACCAATAGGTAGAGTGGTGTGCTTGCACGCTGAGGAAGTATAGCTCAATGTCCAGAGCCTCAAAACCCCCTCTGGCAAAAGGCTCTGTCAGGTTTTCCATACCACCCTGGGTTGTTTCCCCCCCATGCAAGTTTAATGAGCATTGATCACAGAGGATTAAGAAGGGATGTCCCGGATTGTAGGGAATATTGACGACCAAATATGAAAGTTTGGGTACTATGATCATTTTCATTACTGCCAACTAACCGGCAAATGACAGTGGTAGCATGATCCATCTATCGACCCATGAGCTAATGGTCTCAATCGCTTTGCCATATTTAGCACAAATGGTTGTTTCTCTATCCCTGGTTAGGATCACTCCTTGGTATTTTATTTCCTGCGTGCACCAGCTCAGTGGGAAATCAGGGTGAATTGTACAGTGGAGGGGGTGAGTGGGAAGATTTGAGATTTAGTCCAGTTTAGTTTTATCCCAGAGATGTTACCGAACTTTATAAATTCCCAAAAATCGGGTTGAGGCTGACGTTGGGATCTCTAAGATATAGCATGATATCATCAGCATATAACGATATCAGAATCTGACGTGAGGGGTATGGGCTGGCATGTTCTCTAAGGTACTGCCTAATTTTAGCCCCAGGGGTTTGATTGCTAAAGCAAAAAGTAGCGGGGACAACGGGCAGCCCTGCCGAGTATCTCTTGTTATGTTCATCAGGTCTGGATATGATCCGTTAACCTGCACTATTGCTTCAGGCTTGGTGTAAAATAGCCTTAATCATTTTAGGAAGGGCAAGGGCAGTCTCATTCTGCTCAGTATGGCAAACAAATACCCCCGTTCGAGGGAATCAAACGCTTTAGTAGCATCCAAAAAGATTCCCGCTGCAGGTCTGTCTGGGTCTATGTCATGTAACAGAGCATAGGTGGTTCTCAAATTATGGGAGGTGGCCCTGCCCGGTACAAACCCTGCCTGATCGGGGAGCACCAATCCCTCCATTAGCAGTGTTAGCATATTAGCTATAATTTTGGCAAGTATTTTAGTGTCACAGTTAATTAGCGACAAAGGCCTGTAGGCGTCTCAGTTGGAGGCTTCAAAAACTTGTTTGAGTATTGGAACCAGCTGCTCAACGTAGCACATATAAAAGTCAGCAGGCAACCTGTCCGGCCCTGGGGCCCTGCCCGAGCGCAGGCCTAATATAGCTGCACGTATCTCATCCTCCTCAAATTCCACTGATAGAAACTCTCTGCGAGAGTCATTTACCCAGCTCAGTACCGTGTACTCGAAATAGGTTGCTATATCTGGTATACCATTCTCTTTAGTGTTGCTATAGCTCTGCATTGTAGTTGGAGATTATCTCAAGTTTTTCTATAGATTTCCGTTCCCTTCACCATCTGCTGTTTCCAATATTTGGTTGGCAAATCTAGTGATTCTAGCAGCCTTTGAAAGGGCCCTGCCTGGGCGTTCTCCATCACCATATGCTCTGGCCACATGGTATGTCTAGCAAAATCTGGACTTAAGCTCTGCTTCTTTTGCATACTCTGTAAGGAGCTCTCTGTGCCTTTCACTATGTGAGCGTTCAGGGGAAGATGCAACTGTTTCTTCTGTTTTTTTAATGTCTGTCTGTAATTTGTATAGGGTGCCTCATATAGATTTGAGTATCCCCCACTTTTGGCTACACACAGCCCCCCGATCTTAACCTTGAAGCTCTCCTAGACCCAAGATAATGTCGCAACAATACCAATGTTGCACGGAAAGTAATTGGTGATCTCCTGGCGGATTTCCTCACAGAAAGCTGTATCCAGTTAGGCCATAGGCTGGAGCCCCCATCGACTGGTAAGGGGAGGTCCTCCCCGGTGGAGAGAGTTTCAGAAGAACAGGGGAATGGTCAGAAAGAGTACGTGCAAGGTGCGTTGCCTCTCTTAGCTACATGTTTAGCCCAGTTGAGAGTAGCCAGAAGTCTAACCTTGACCAGCTGGAGTGTACACTGGATATAAACATGCCTGCCTTCTTTGTGAGCTGGATGGAGGGCTCTCCATGCATCAAATAAGTGATGATCAGCTATAATGTCTGAAAGATGTTTAGTTAGGGATGCAAGAGTGTATGCATGGGGGAGCGGTCTAGCCCTGGATCAAGCGTCAGGTTAAAATTTCCACCCCACACTACAAACGTGGAACTTATTTCTAGGATGCGCCCCCAGAGGTTAACAATAAAATCTGGATTGTCAATGTTGGGTGCGTAGCAGCAGGCCAGAGTGCCTACCCCACATAATGCAGTACCCGCCTTTGGAGTCCAATACCTGTCCTATTGGACAATAGTCCACACCCAATCTGTGCACCTGTGCCCCTTGAATATGTAGGAAATGAAGAGAAGCAGCTATGTCCCGCCCATTTCTTGCCAAATGTAGCTGGGACCCGCGGATTGAGATGTGTCTCTTGTATCATAGCTATTTGGATCTTGTGTCTTTCCAACCAGGGCTTGCGCGGGTCTCCAAGTCTGCGAACATTCCATGTTAAGCAGCGAATTAGAGGAATCCTGTCTGAGGTATCAGCGGCCATCACCCTTTGGGAATACCAGTGGGATCGAGGATATATTTCTTGGCCATATTAAATAGTGGCTAGATTGTGAAATAAAGCATATACGATTCCATGTATGTATTGCTCTGCAGAGCAAGTCTTCTCCAGTAAGAAAAAGAAACTGTACCCCCTCTCCACCCACACCTGCAGCCCAACTCACAGGTGAATACATACCCATCCTTCCCAACAGGGCATATAAGAGGCGCTCAGCATAGTTGACAGGACCGCTAAAAACAACATAGAATAGGAGTTCAGTTACAAACTTGAGGGGGAGCATTTCCACTGGGGATATGAGCCAAAGAGACCAAAAGCGCACCTCGTAGTAGCGAGGGAGCCCGGGAGGACATTATTCTAAGGCATACACAGGTATACCTGGCACATCATGATATGCATGTGTAGGGACAAATCTGTTCAATGCGACGTGTGCATCATTACTCAACACGGTAAGCCACATTGTCCAGTCAATTATACAGAAATAGTTAGGTTTTGATTAAATGTCACCTTCACTCCACATCTGGGGCTGGGGAAGACCCTCCAGATCAGCCACTCTCTTCACGTGTTGCGAGTGAGAGTTGCAGGACAGTTTTTAAAATGTCCTTAATTTGGCTGGGTAAAGCATGGAATATTGCATATTAGCCAGTTTCAGCTTTTTTTTTTAACTGGAAATAGTTTTTTCCATGCCTCTTGCACTGCCAGAGTGAAGTCTGGGTATATCGAAATTTAGTTCCCCTCGAAGGACAGCTCTTGCCGTCCCCTTGCCAAGTGCAGTGTAGTATCTCGATCCTTATAGTTGAGTAAGCGTGCCAGGATCGGTCTGGGAAGATCTGGAGGAGGCGTCAGCACAAAGGAACAATGTACCCTCTCAACCACCAGGACCCTGGAGAAAGCCTCAGCACCAAATACGTCTAACAGGAGTTTCTCAATGTAGTCCTCCATAAGTCCGATGCCTGTGTATTCCGGTTTCGCTACAAAACAACAATTATTCCTGAGTGAATGTGCCTCCAGGTCCTCATTTTTGGCAGGAATGATCTTTAGTAGCTTCTCCATCCCCAGGGTTTTCTCATTACTGATATTCAAACAATTGAGGCCTCACCTATATGGAAGCGCATCTATATATAAGACCAAGAGACAGGGAGTGATTATCAATATAACTTCCTAGGGTGTGTCGAATAACACTGATCCTCAGGTCAAGATGCGTGGAAATTCAATATAAAATCACACAGGTCCACAAACAACTCACCCAAAAAAGGTGTGGAAAATAGGGAGAGTACCTCACGGTAGCACCGCCCGAGCGGGTTCCCGGCTAACAATTACTGGTATACCAACTTCTCATCATTGGCCACTCTCTGTATATGAAAAGACAGAAGTGCACAGAATAAAGTAGTCGTGCAAGCATGAGAATAGTGGTGAAGACACAGTAGTGAACAATGATACCAAGATGTTTGGTACCTAAACAAACAAACAGACCCCTGACCAACCACAAAAAAGGTTATGTGTAGCAGGGCTTTGCTTGCTTTTCGTTTTTATTCTGTTGCAGCAAACCCCACCAGTTAAAAATGGTTACTTGTATACCATAATTAATTATATCCTCAAGCCGACATGTTTCATCGCTCCGAATTTCAGCGATTTCATCAGGGCATAAGAGGGGTTATCTATTCTCAGTTTTTTCAGAAGAATCAGGCCCTTGAGGGTGCTAAGTCAGCATATACCGGCACCACTCTGTAGGACACCGTGTCAAGTTTTCACGTGACCAGAAATGGCTGGAAATTGTCACAGCCACTGTTGCAGAGTCCCTCCCGCGCTTCCGACGGTCCTCCTCATTACTGAGCCCAGAGCAGTCTTCTATGGCAGAGATGCGCTGTTCAGTTTCAGAGAGGTCCATGCAACTGTTCATTGCAACCATTTTGGATTCTATTGACGTGAGGCTCTGTCGCAAAGTCAGTAGTAGCGCATTTATGTGCGAGGCTTGTGTCAAGGTTGAGGAAGGGGTGTCCTCCTTTCTTTGTGTTGCCGCATAATTTTGGGCTTCAGGGGCATTTTTACAGGTGGAAAACTGCAGCTTGGACTGCCTGCCCACCGTGAGGCCCATGCTGATCCCAGCCAAGCAGAAAGAGAGGCTCCAAATGATTAGCGGCGGAGGCTTCAGATGTGTTGCATACACCTCACGTTAAGGGAAAACTGCATATTAACTTCAAGTCGCACACCCCTCACATCAGGGATACAGTGCTTTAGTGTGGTGCACAGCTGCTAGGGATTCTCAGCAGGCTCACCCATGACCGGCACCCAGCCCACGGTTCCCTGCGGTTGCACAGCAGGACCCAGGGCCCAGTGCGGACTGCCGCTAGTGCAGACAGCAACGGACGCTACCCTGACAGCAAAAGATCAGGTTGCAGCCGCCGTAGAGTATGCCCTCAGGTGAAAGTCAGACCCTCATGCAAGCCTCTCTGCTCTGTATACAGATATCTATCTCCAAGTCAGTGTCCCTCCAGTGTAGGGCTGTAGAAGTAAATGGAAATTGTAATTTGTGGTAAGATTCAGTGCTGTATCGCTGATCGGTATAAAGCTGCTCTTATGGTGTGTCTGCAGTCTTATGGGTCAAAGCATCAAGTGTTCCTCCAGCACAGTATCATGGCTCTCTTTTGTGCAGTTTTGTCAGTGAAAGTGTGCTTTGGGTATTCAGCCCCACAGGATCTCTCATTTAATACCGCTGCGCTTAAGGCCATTTGTCTGATCCTGGCAAGGCCTTTGTGGTAGATCAACAGCCGCATACAAGCCCAGGCCCCGGGTAGCGTGATCAGTCGAGCACACGTTGCACTCCCTCCCTGCAGTAAGTGGAGGTCACCCCCTAGTCTTGAGGCAGTCGTTTGCTTCCGCCTGCGGCGCTTCCCCAAAAATCACATCGGAGACAGGTAGGGGCGTATCGCACTCATCCGAAGTCGCCCCTTACCACTCAGGAGTCCTCCTTCAGGGTTTTGGGTCCAAGCGTGAAGTATCTGGGCCCACCAGTCACCGCAGTCACCAATGCTGGCAGTGTATCGCTTCTCTGTGTCTCGCCTCCCTGGGTGGTATCGTCTCAGCACAGGAGGAGAAGATATTGCTGTTGAAGCCCCTGCTTCAGCGGTCACGGCCCGCAGTGTATGAAAGCAATTTAGTCCGCCATCTTGCTATGCCTCGCGGGCCTCCGCGCAGCATTCATCTTTTTTGAGCTTTAGGAGCTCATGCACATTTCTACTGCAGCGCTCAGGAAGGCGACAGCGTTTGATTGTTGTATAGATATTTTTTACGCAGTTTAATGCCTTTTCTTTGTCGGATTATGACAGATGCAGCTCCCTGGCTTATAGACCCTCCCTAAGGTGAGGACATCTTGTCCGCCGGCTCTCTAGCACCCCTATTGACTTCATCATCTTCAGGGTGTCTTTGATGGTGAGGGCGGTCCAGCTGTCAAGTGTCTGCTGCATGGTGTAGGGAACGGTGGGTTTAGGTTCTGTGAAAAGTTGGCCTGGTATATTCTGTCCACTAGTTAAAGTGGGCACCAGTCCAAACGACCCCTTACTGATGGTAGGTTAAAGACAACCTTTATTGAAAGCTATCCTAGTGGTAGCTATGGAGAGCAGCATTAAGGCTCAGTCTTAAAGGAGTGTAAAGCAGCTTGTTTTACCAGTCTATTATCTCTTGAGGGACCAAATGAAAGGAGAACCCCACCAGGTATATATAAAATATACATATTTATTCTGAAACACACTCCACTTGTCTCTTTATGAGGCTAGTGTTCGAAGTACACCAGTTACAAGCAAAATATTGACAGTAAATAGCACAATATACACTAGGCACAAGGGGCAAACCAAACCATATATCAATAAAGTAGTGTAAAACCATGACTGAGCTAGACACAAGGCCTAGAGCCTGTCGAAGTGCTGGTACCACAAGGAACCACCCAAGGTAGAGACACAAGGGATCCACGGGGGAGGCGTGCACGGTAAGAACACAGCCGCGAATCGCGGTTAACTTCAGTGGGGAAAGTCGCGGTTGGAAATTTAGAGAAAAGGGACACTTAGGAGAAGACTTTGAGCAAACCCCTTTAGACTTAAGCGGTTCTAGGGCCAAAACTCACGGAAGCACTGGAGTACTCGAGTTACCTTACCCAGGAAAACTGCGTGCATTGGTATAAAGCAGAGGGCACAGAGTCTGGGTCACTAGCCAATTACCAGGGACACAATAGTCGAATGCCCACCGATGTTGGGTGATTTCAGGTTGAAGAGGTGAGCCTGACTCTGCAGCCACGAGGACGAGGAGGCGTCGACGATACCCAGGAGCTGGATTAGAGCTGTCCCACAAAGGATGTTGAGTGCTGTGGTGTTGGTGCCCAGATTGGACTCAAAAAACCTTGGCAACAGCAACCCACGCAGAAAGAGAAGAAAGGCTTTGGTGCAGACCAGAGAGATCCGAGGGACTCACCAAGTGGTGGAGAGTCAGGGCACGTCTGGAGCAACCAGAGACGCCCATGGAAAGTCAGAGTTTCCATCACAGGGACCCACCAGTCAACAGACCAGGGATCGCAAAGGGGCCTCAAGCTGACACATTCAGAACTGGCTCACAACACTTGTGGAGTGTAAGCCAGCAATCTTCGGTGCAGATGGTGCTCGGGGCTTGGGCTACATGTAACCCAAATCACATCCTCAAGAGACGTTGAGAAGCTGATGCACTTGCAAATGTGCATGGTGGCAAGGAGTTCCAGTTCCACGTGACTCACGGGGGCGTCGGGTCTCAGTTTTGCTGGGAACTCAGGTCAGCCTCTGAAAAGTCTGGAAATCTATCTCCTGGGCTGCAAATACTTTGGAGTTCGTTGGAAGCTTCGTAGATGCAGACCGGCAAATGCTTCATTGGTGCCTGCCAAGCAGGGGAGTAAATCCTTTACTCCAAGGGAGATTCTTCAGTCATCTAGTCGTGTAGATCATTGAAGTTCCGGGATTTCTATAGCAGAGTTTCATCCAGGGATAATTTAAAGTTCTAAGGACTGGGCTTCCTTCTTTATACACAAGGACGGGGTTGGACTAACTCTGGGGACCCACCTATGGGAGGGTTTAAAAAGAGGGCTGGCTATACCCATTTCCTTTGACCAGTTTCGCACCAGAGCAGGGGCCTGGTAGCCCCTGGGACAGGTTTGAACTGGACTATGCACAGCAACACAAAATGTGCTCCCAGTGCAGACTTCAAAGCACTCTTGGAGTACACCCACCCAGCCCCAATACACTAAAGCCTGTCTGGGAGGTGGTAACACCTCCCTGTGACAGGAAACCTATTGTCCAGGCCTCCCCTGATGGAGTTTTGGTCAGCAGCAGGAGGCCAGACTTGTGTCTGTGGCTGCTACATCCATTTTGTGATGCCAGGGCTCTTTTAAGTTGATACCAGGTATACTGGTGCTTTCATGTCTTTCCCTCTAGAAGGGTGGGATCATACTCCCACACCAGGTACTAGTGTGGGAATATGATTCCAAGGTGTTTGACAGCAAACACAACATGTTTCCGTTTCCAAAGTTAGCATTTACCGCAAGGTTATAATGCACTTAAGAGTATATGGTCTGGCTGCACCACATACAGCTCCGGAGAATAGGTTCTGAAAGCTGCAGAGGAGCTCTGCTCATGCATGGGCTTCCTCTCACATGAAAACCAAGCACCCTGCCTTCAGGATTATTAAGGCCTTCCATAGGGGTGATGTATAGTTTTATATGTGTGTTTCATGAAGTGATATAGGTAACCTATACCACAGTAAGAGGTGCATGCACCACCTTACCCAGGCTGCATTAGCAATCTTGAGGTGTCAATTTGGATGCTTTCCCAGGGGTGGCATAGTGCATGCTGCAGCCCCTGGTAGGCCTCTGGGGTACCTATGCCCTTGGTACCTAGGGTACTGCATACTAGGGACTTATAAGGGTACCCCAGAATCCAATCTGGAGTGTACCTAAGGTACATGGAACCCATGTTAAAGAGAAAGCAGATATACTGGAGCCCTGAATGGCAGAATCCCAGTCCAACTAAGTCGAAAACCAGCAAAATACCAGGAAAAAAGTGGGGTCAACCATGCAGTCAGATTCCAACTTCCTACAGGTTCCGATTGTAGGTTGTGTCGTCATCGAAGTTGCCATAGAAGGTCTTTATTTTTTGATAGACTTAGGTGCTGAGTCCGTCGCCAAGGTCCTGGGAGGGTGGGATGTCAGTTGTCTCACTGTTGGTTTGGACAAATTCTTTAATGAAGCCGAAGAGTCCCTTGCTGTTTTGTGCATGGGTGGAGATTCTGTTCTGGAGTGCTTTCTTCCTTGAGTATCTGATGAGCTTGTGGTGGGCGGGGCTGGCTGCTTTGAAGATATTGGGGTCCGCAATGGTTTTGGAGTTCCTCCATAACTTTTTGAGGTGTCTGCAGGTTTATCTAGATTCCCAGAGTTCAGTGGAGAACCAGCTAGCTTTCTCGGCATGTGGGTTGCAAGTTATCTTGAGGGGGCGATGGTGTAGGAGCAATCAGTGATCCAGTTGTGTAGGGTATGGACAGCGGTGGTTGGGTCATCATCTGAGGCAGTGGAAGCGGAGCTGCTGAGTGAGGCGGTGAGCTGGTCGTCCGAGATCTCGTTCCAATTCATGCACTGGAGCTGGTATGGGCATTTGTGGGTTAGGTTTGTTTTGAAGGTAAAATGTATGCAGCGATAGATGTTCCTGAGTGGTGCGGGCTACTAGGAGTTGTTCCATGCACAGGGGGTAGAGCCAAGGATAAAGATTTCAGTCTTGTCTGAGTTGAGCTTCAGACAGCTGTCCTTCATCCAGGTGGTGACTGCCTTCATCTTGTCGTGGAAGTTGCTATTGACGGCACCCAGTCACTCAGTCATACAATCATTCAGACATCCATTAACTCACCCATAGTCACTCATATACCCACGCACCCAACCATACAGTCACTCACTCCACCACTCACTTATCCATATAGGCACTGACATACACACTCTCACAACATTCACTCACGCACAAAACCACATTAGTTAAACAAAGTTTAACATTTATCTTACTGAATTGGCCCTATTAGTCAAATATTTTGACTCTTGCTTACCTCATACACAGACGATACTCAAAATGTCCAGTCATCCTTCAAAAATAGCATTGAGGTATCTGCTTATTTTCATTACTGTATGTTGTCAATCATTTCTTGGATGAGCAGAAACTGCCTCAAACTTGATTCAAATAAAACCAAGGTTTTTCTGCTGGTTATCTTTCCCCTGCCTGGTCTCCTATTTGTTAACCAGAAGAAATGGGTCCTCTCCCTATCCCAATGACCAAGGCTAAAAATTGAGAAATCTTTATAGATGCAAACCCAAACATTACACTGCAAATCAATTCGATGGTCCATTGGTCTCCTCCTGCTTCTTCCTGCTTAGACTGATGAAGAAATTATTTATTTTCATTCCAGTTCATTCTAAAAAGACAGTAACTACTGCATTAGTTTAATCAAAATTGGAATATTGCAATGGCCTTTATGGTAATATGCAGGAAACAAACTTTAACAAATTGCAAATGGGGCAGAATTCTGTCATCAGGCTCCTTTCTGGGACGCCAAAAGCCAAATATGTTTCCAAGGCTATTTGGCAATTGCATTTGGATTCCAGTGAGAAGCCATGCCAAATTTAAGACACCGCCTCCAAAGCTGTACATAAAATTGGCCCAGAGTACTTGAAGGACTCTTTCGAAGGGTATGTCCCTAGCAGATGGCTGCATACCTTGGGGCCGATCTAATGATGATTACCAGAACTTGACTCTTTAAAAATTATGCTCCTTTTCTTGCTCTTTACAAGTCAGCACC
Source organism: Lissotriton vulgaris (assembly GCF_964263255.1). Taxonomy (NCBI): domain Eukaryota; kingdom Metazoa; phylum Chordata; class Amphibia; order Caudata; family Salamandridae; genus Lissotriton; species Lissotriton vulgaris. The sequence continues at coordinate 826,502 of NW_028251363.1, read as the reverse complement.
ATGACACCTCAGGGGTAGATGTGTGCTTATAACCTGTTGAAACATAACATATCAGCCACTCACACACCGGCTTAAACATCTATACAGTCACTCTCACATTTACTCACACACCCATACAGGCACTGAGACACCCACTCTCACAAGGATACACACAGTCAAACAGCCACTCCCATAATGCATATTAGAAGTAGAATCACCAATTGGTATTAATACATCTAGTAAATGTAAATACAAATCAATATTTGTAGAGTGAACTACTCACCCTTAAGTGTCTCAAGGCGCTGGGGACATTGTTTAAATTAAGCGAGCTATTGCCCAGATTCACATGGTGCTGAGCTGAGCTGCCGCCAGAGCCGGGGATTGAACTGTGAGCCCTGTGCTCTGAAGTCAGCTGCCCTGGTTGCTGCACCACACCTCTCCACAAGCACCAAACCTCTCCCTAGTATACTCATTTAAAATTTGTGGTACCTTAGTTTATATGCCTACCACTCATAAACTTTTAGAAAATACTTACGTCATTGATCTTGTCATGAGTGAGGCACCGTGTGATGTCATAAGCAGTGCATTCTGGGGACATAAGTTATAGTTAGCTCAGTCAACTATAACTGGTGAATTTCAGAGGTTTTGTATGAGTGAAATCTATAATGTCGCTGGAGCGTGGCTTGGCACTGACAAAGAGGGTTGCACACTAGCAGAGCTATGTGCCAGAACTTCTGTTAATCCATAAAATGTGCTTATTAATCATGCTCGTAACATACAGAGGGTGCTAAGAAAAGTGCTGAGATGGGAGATTAAATCAGCGACATCTATCACCCCTGCCCATCTGGGAGAGTGATTGTGAACTAACAGCCAGGCCTGGCTGTGGGCCTGGTGGGCCACAGTGGCTGCAGTACACCGATAAGAGGCTGCATACAGCCCTCTGATGAGATGTCTACATGTGCTGAGGGTGAACAGGCTGCTGCCTGCCCATATGCTCCCCCGTGAGTGGTTTGGCAGAGAACTGGTGACACTGAGCCGCTTAAGGACCCGGGAGATCAAATATCATTGAAGGGGGAGTAACTGTGGCCTGCATCTCGGACATGAGTAAAGCTGCCTCAAAGGAGGGGACACTGAGCAAGGACCTGGGATCCAGAAGACACCCTGAGGGAATTCCGGGACATGGGGGACGATGTAGGGACCTGGATCCGGAGAAGCACTTTGGGGCTGGTGAACTGATGTGGGGCAGTGATGCATCTGACTTAAAGAAGGCAGCAACACCGGTAGTGTGGTGAGTCAGGACTGTAAAGCAGGGCTGAGACACCGTTGCCGTGTGGGCTGGGCCTTGTTATTCACACTGTTAAGTTAGCATAGGTTTATTAGAAGTTTAAATGCATTTTTCCTTTTTGCTGCTTTTGCACACGACACTGCATATAACTGTTGTTGTATGTTAGGCTGCGTGAAAGGCTTCACATGAGACAGGCTTGTTCTCTGCATCCCTAGACATTGTGACTCCAGTCTGCACACTGAGTGCTAAAAGCCTCCAAGATTATCATAACAAGGTAGCTGTTTGTCCGGACTGATCGACTAACTTTCTAGCCATGACATATATGCAGCTGCAAGCCAATGCTATCCTATTATTATCACACTGTAGGCATGATTTCAGGCACTTAGAAGATTTCCTTTTCAAGAGAGAAAGAGCTTTTGCAGATCCTGATGTGATTCATCCCTGCTGATCTTAGTGGTATGGGGACCACTACACTAGCCTAAGAAACCTTCTTTAGTTTATAAAACAGTTCCTATCTAGGGAGGGTGATTAACTAGGCGGTATAGTACCTATTTTTACCATCATTGTAATATGATTTCTCCTTTTGTGTTTTCTGCAATTGTAACAATACTGATCATACTATTTCTAATCATATGTCTGCTTATGTTAGCAAAGAAATTGCATCTTAGAGCACGTCGTTAAAGTAAATATGTTATCCCTTTCCGTGTCTCTTTTTTACTCCTGTTGTGGACTGTTGTGGACTGGCATGAGAGTATAACAAAAGAGTGTTCTCATTTCCCACCATTCCTGAGTATAATCTAAGTCTCATGTTCTGGTTTGTCTAATCATTGATTCCGTTGCTATAGGATGAAGAGCTAATCTGACATCGATGCTAGCTGGTTAGGGTTTCAGGCACTAAGGTGAGTTTTTTGGTACACCACAATTCACTGAGGTCCTGGGTCTCTGTGCACAGTTCTGTGTAGGAGCAGAATCCTTGCGACATGGCGCACCTAACATTGTGGTCTTATTGTGAGACTCTCGAGTTGTGCTTATATCAGTCCACGACCCCCTCAATATTGTTTCCGGTTGACAGTGGTGACAGATAAACCTACCTATAGTTAAATAGGTCTTTTTGAAGCTTGATATTTTATAAACGGTTTCTATTGAATTACTACCCAGTTGTGCTATATTTTATTGCATTGTTCTTTATTCTTTATGTGTCATTATGGCCATTGACATCTCCCAGCACAGTCGTTTGGCTGTACGCAATCATTTGTCGGGTTTCAACGTCACCTTAGAAGACATGGCAGTGGTTTTTGTTGTGAGTGCTGACGCAGCACACCCGTTTGAGTTTTTCTACTCATGGGTTATGCTTTCATACTTACACTCCCACTGCCCTGCCTGCGGAGTACACTCCTTATAGGACACAGGAGGTTCCGATTTCTGCTTGGCAGCACTGAGTTTGGTTGGATGGCGCCCTTCCCCACCCTCTTCCACTAATTTGGTTAGGTCCTTTGTCCATTCCAGGCGTTTCTTGGGCTGTTTTGGCTGGATTTACCCCGCACCTATGTGCAGGGGAATGTCCCTTACTTGAATTGAGGCCCCTTTATACCTCTGCTGTAGCGGTTATTAGGGATTTGGTTCATTATTCATTACATTACATTTCCTGCACCATACCAGGTGGGGCCCTGGCATTGCGGCGCATCCAGTTGGGCCGAACGGGTTGAAGCTTAGTCCCGTTATGGTTAATGCGGTTATGGGCAAGCATTCCCAAGATAAGGATGAAATGCCTTTTTGACTTGCCGAGAAATTTGACCAACTGGAGGCGGTATTTCCTAACACGACTCCTGTGGAGAAACACAGGATTCTAACAATTAGTTTGCAGAAAGACTTAGTACCTGAAGTGACAGACTGTACCACATGGGGTATGTTTTTTGCGGCAGTCTATATGAGATGCTTCGGCACCCTGTCAATGTCTGTCCTACCCTCCATCATTAAGAGTGTTCAGGATGAGCACGGACCGGAGGCGGCTGTTGAGTTGGGAATGAGGCTCGTTGGAGTGTTTGACGTAGTTTCCGATCTTGTCCATGCTAACGTTAAGGGAAATGCGGTAAGCTTTCATGTGTTGAATGCTTTGCGCGATGTCCTTGATGCAGAGAAACCCCATCAGTTATCGAGAATTATATTGGCGGCTTATAAGACAGTTGGACGTAATAGTTTAGGTGTTAAGCCTTTTGCCACGACAGTGCAAAAGCAAACAAAGGAGGTGAAGTCTGACAAAGATGATCGCCCACCAGGTCCTAAACAGACTTGGACCAAAAATAAGAAACAGGGGAAAAAGCAACAGAAACAGGGGTCCCATTCCTCCTTGCCAGTACCAGTGTCTACTGAGCGCACTGAATTGCGTGACCGAGTGCTACGATTAAGTCACCTGATCGTTTTCAGGTTCCTGATCAACGTTCTTCTCGCTCTTTGCAGGATTCATAGCTTTCAACTTCCGGTGGAGGAGACGACGGCCGGGGGAGGGGTGAGAAGTAAGACCCTCTCCGCAAGACTGACGGTAAAGGCAAGCAGGACGACTCTTCATGTCCGAGACCCCAGTTTCAAAAGAAGAAAGTTGCTGCTGTAACAGGGAGATATGCCACGGATAGTGGGAACGCATCTTCGGAATCTGATATGGGTGCTGACGCTATTGGACAGCGCAGCGGAGATTACCATTGTACGAGAGGCCCTGCGTCCACTACTGAAGTGACAGCGACTGACTGAGAGGCATGACGCTAGAGCAGCTCCCCCTAAAAGACTATTTGAAATACCATAAAAGGGGTATTTTGGGAATATCCAACTACTACCTATGACATTTTGTTGGCAGAGGTCGACTGGCCCCCACCATTTGTTTTAGCAGCTCCGCAAGGGGAGAAGGTAATCCTCTCTGCTTTCATGCACACAGTGCCGAAGGAGCAAGCCATGTATTTCGCTAAGGCGCTTGCGCTAGCTTTGTACTGTACTCACTGTGGCTGGGACTAATTGTCGTGTTCATATCTAGGACCCTAATTCTATATTCCCAATTTATACCCTTGTGACGTTATAATCAATAATATCCTGATAAAGGCATAAGAATCAGATTCATATTCAGTAATAGCCCATGCAATCCAAAGCACAGCACGGCTACTCCCATCGACTCCTAGAAAGCACAACGCGTTCTTTAAACAAACCAAGCCTCCAGCAGCCCGGGAAACCCCCCCTGCTTTTGTTTTGATTTGAAAAAGAACTCCTGAAGTCCAGAAAGAACTGTTAGTTCTTAGTGATGTCTTATGTCCAACCTTACGTCAAACTCGGCACCTTCCAGGTATAAAATACCAACAGTTGCCTTAAGCAAACACACAGTGGTTTGGAGCAGAGCGGCCATCTACTTGCCCGAGAGCCCAGCTGATGCGAGTGCCCATGGAAGCCGCCCCTCCTGTTTGATGCACTGAGAAAGACGCTGTCTTTTTCTCCAGCCGAGAAAATCCAGCTCCGGTGTTTCCAGCCTACCCTTGCGGGTTGCTGAGATATCGAGTCCTGAGGAAAGAGATACCAGACCTCCCACATTCTATTACCAAGGTACGGAGCTGACTAAACCCTTAAGAGAATTCTTGATGCAGACTCTTGGCAAAATTATCTTAACCAACTTAACTTAAAACTGCTACTTACTCGTACCATCCCACGTATTAACCTTAGGTCAGGTACACCGGGTAGGCTTAGTTAGAAGCACCAGTTGAGTACGTTAGTCAATGTATTTATGTATGTATGTATTTTATCCATTTTAAAGTATCATATGGCTAAGAAACCATATCAATGCTTTTACAGTATTATTTCATAATACTACTTTTACTGTACGCACTTTACTTTACTTTATGTATTGCAATTGTGGCAATTCATTTCTCTTGCATGAGAAAGAAGACTGCTCAATAAATAACACCTTTTATTGAAAAACGCCTGTCTTTCTATTTCTCTGCAATCTGGTGAAACTAAGTATGCACTGCTGACTGAGTGAAATAGCTGTCTATTGTTTTCACATGACTCTAGAGATATACTCTTATTCTGAGGGAGCAAAGTTGTCATGTTTATGCGGTTGTCGGAAACTGAATCCCTTCTCGTCCTAGCCAGGGTAGCTTGTCCCTCCCTATTCATTCTAGAAAGTTTCCAGTGACCTCTGAGCTAGCTGGCGCAAACCTAAATTAAGGTTAACATAGTCAGTAGAGACCTAGATGACCTCAGTCCTTCGTCTACACTGCTGTTTATGTTATTCCAATGCACAGAGCCTATTGGGAAAATAGGAACTACACTACAAAATTTTCCTCCAGACATGAGATTCCCTTACGGTCAATGCCGCAACCTCAACCAGAATTCCCCATAGAACGTGAGGTGAAACCCCCGTGGATGAGATCCTTGAACAATTGGAATATCAGGGTGTGATTGAAACGTGTGTGTCTCCGATGAATAACCATCTTTTTACTGTGACCAAGCCGGATGGCTCGTAGCACTTGGTATTGGATTACCGCCACATAAACTCTCATTGTCGTACCTGTGCGGTGCAGAATACTCACAGTTCTGCGTTAGTGGATAGTCTAGAATCTGAGTTCTTCTAGAGCCACAGAGGCAACTACCATCTAGCGCAGGATCTAGAATCTGAGTTCTTCAGGTCATTGCTGCGCTAGCGCCACAGAGGCAACTACCATACTGCTGCCAATGTTTTTAACTTGTTATTCACCTTTTTTAAAATTGAATTTGGGCACTTCCTAATCGCGCGCTGACTCCCCGGTCCATCGCAGCTAATTGGTGCTGATTGTGTGGAGGGAGATTACAGTGCATAGCACTTCCTGGTGGTGCCATTAGCGGGCAGCTATCTTGGCAGGGTGACGCTCCAGCTTTTCTAGGAACCCTATCTATATTAAGACACATGACACTGTCGGGCAGCGGACACAGCAAGCTGGCGCGCCGCTGGCGTGCCGAAGCCGCGCCTAAGGGAAGCCAGTCTGCGCCAGTCGGTGCCCAGCCGGGTCCAGGGGCCATGAACCCTGGTCCTGGGGCCGGAAGCCTACACATCTATGACTCCTCACCTCTATGGAAGTCAAGACCTCCTGTCAATCCGAAATGCTTACATTCTATGCGCCCTATTGCTATTACCCACTGCACACACTGATATTGGAAGTTGTCACCCAGTACTATCGGCGGACACTCTAGTCGCAGTCTGTGGAAGATGTTCCTTCTTAATTGTAGATCATTGCCTAAACACTGCACTGAGATAGCTCTACTAATAGAAGAACTCAATCCAGACGTACTTTTTTTAACGGAGACATGGCTCCAATTGGAAGCTGACCCTGCCGCCGTGTGGGCAGTCCCCCAGGCTACACAATAAAGAGAGCTGACATTACTATTGGTAGAGGCGGCGGTTTAGCAATTATTTACAAATATCTATGTAAGTGTCGCAGTAATCCCACTACACTCTCAGACTGTGAAAGTAAGTATTTTTCGCTAGAATTTTCCCCGATAAATACCCTCTCAGGGCTCTTGATCTACAGACCACCAGGAGCTTTAGGTCAGTTTATTTCGAACCTTGCTGACCTAGCCACTACTTTAGCGCTTACTTCGGCTAACTTCACTGTACTGGGTGACGTAAATTTACACCTAGATAACTCACTTGATCTCTCAGCCAATAATATTTGACTGAGCCTTCAAGCGATCGATCTGGCACAAAAAGGGTTCTCCCCAACACATGATAAAGGTCATCTTTTGGATCATGTGTTTAGTAACATCGAAACCCTGACCTCTGAAGCGCCCGTGCCACTTCCCTGGACAGACCACTACTTAATTCCTCTGATTTGGGTAACTGGGAGATTTTTATCTGTTCAAGAACCTAAAAAACAGTGGGGCAGAAAGTGGGCTAAACTCTCTCCCACTCTATGGGAATCTGCTCTCGCTGACCTTAAACCCGTGAAGGTTTCTAACCCCAACACGGCCAGTAGTAATTTTAACAACTGGATTCAAAACTCCCTTGATCTAGTCCTTCCTAAGGAATCCATGCATTGTATAAATAGGCAAAAAGGTAGCCCCATGCTTTACACCCAAATTGAGAGACCTAAAACAATCATGCGGTAGGCTAGAAAGGAATTGGCGACAAGACCGGGCAGAAAATAGAACAGAGATTAGGCTATACAAAACTGGAATTAAGGCCGCACAAGCTCTCTTCTATGAAACAAAAATTAATATAGCTGCCAACTCACCAAAGGAATTCTTTCGAATAGCTAAATCATTGATTACTCCCCCTCACGAATCAGTACCATAAGAAGGAGCACTTGAACGCTGCAACAATTTAGTAACATTCTTCTATCAGAAGATTCAAACCATCTATGCCTCCTTTTCCTCTGATAATTCTGAGCTAGATGCAATGGCAATAGCTGGTTCTAGTATCCGGGCCATTTGCATGCTGGAACAATTCACCCCTCTGGACACTGTCTCTTTGGACAAAATAATTCCCAAAGTTTTCTCAGGCTCCCGTATGGATCCAGCACCTCCACATCATCTTACTTCAGTTATCGATTCGATTCGCCCAGCCATCCTTGACGTCCTAACCACCTCAATTGCCTCAGGCGTAGTTCCTATATCATGAAAATGTGCAATGGTTAGAGCCCTCTTAAAGAAACCCAATCTGGACCAACGCAATTTATTCAACTACCGCCCCATCTCCCTTTTGCCCTGGATGATCAAATTGGCTGAGAAGCACATTAATAACATCTTAGTTGAGTATTTAGAGTCTAACAATCTGCTATATACTTCCCAGTCGGGTTTCCGTCCCCAACATGGGACCGAGACAGCCCTGTTGGCAGTGACAGAGGAAGCTAGGAGTCTGCTGGACCGAGGAGGGAAGGCAGCCATTATTTTGTTAGATCTCAGTGCTGCATTCAACACGGTTAACCATGCCATTTTAGTACACCAACTTAGTGGCATGGGGGTGTCGGGCGCAGCACTGACATGGCTTACCTCCTTCCTTGATGAGCGCTTTTTTCAGGTCTTTGAGGGAGAGGGCTTTTCCACCAAGCAGCCACTTAGTTGTGGGGTTCCTCAGGGCTCTGCCCTGAGCCCCACACTTTTTAATGTTTACATGAGGCCCCTGGCAGAGTTGGTCCATCCATTCGGCATTACAATTGTCACCTATGGAGACGATACCCAGCTAGTGGTCTCATTAAACCAAGCTGAGGGGTCGTCTAGCACTCTGGTTCCCTGTCTAGAGGCAGTAGCCAGATGGATGGAACTCTCCTGCCTTAGGCTAAACGGGGAAAAAAATGAAATTATATTGCTCGGCAAACCATCGCCCAACATTCTCGTCCCCCTATGGCCAACCTGTCTGGGACCTCCCCCTCCCCCAAGACACCGATAAAAAGCCTGGGAATTTGGTTGGACATTTCCCTCGATTTCACTTTTTAGGCCACTAAAACCTCATCCACCTGCTATGGTCTGATGAGAATGTTCCAGAAGTTTCTCCCTTTGCTGCCGTTTCAGGTGAGGAGAATCATGGTCCAGGCCTTGATACTCTCTCGCCTGGACTACGGTAATGCTCTCTATCTGGGAGCCCCCCAGGCTGCAATTAATAAGCTTCAGGTCACCCAGAACTGTGCAGCCCGACTACTCTATCAAATACCTGGCTGGCAGTCTGCCCAACCTGCCCTGAAGAAACTGCATTGGCTTCTTATTGCAGCCAGGATACAGTTTAAAGCCATGTGTTGGGCTCAGAAAGGTATATGGAGGACTGGTCCAGCTATATTGCATTCTCTAGCCACTCCCTATCTCCCCCACAGAGCCTTGCGCTCCAGCTCATTACACTTGGCCACCTCCAATAAGATAAACAAGGCTCGTTGGGGTGGCCGCTTGTTCTCTTTCAATGCTGCAAAAATCTGGAACTCCCTTCCCCTTAGAAAGAATAGGTATCCTGCTGGTATTTAGAAAGCTTCTAAAAACTCATCTGTTTGGAACCACCTGCTAGCGCCCACGCTGTTGCTTCTCTGATTCTAGCCATCAGCGCTGCGAGGCCTCAGGGTAGTTTATGCACTATATAAATATAATTTTCATTTCATTTCTTGTGCGAAAAAGGTTTTAAACCACACTTGACATATCCAATGGATTCTTTGCCCACAATCTGTCCTCTAATAATAGTCAATGGACAGCTTTTACCAGTGGTGGCAAACTGTGCCAATTCTGTCGTTTGTCTATGGGCTACAAAACAGTCCAGGCGTTTTTGCCGCCCGCTTTTTCTCTCTTTTGGAGAGGCTCGACCCAGATGCCTGTTCATATGTGGGTGACATCTATCTCACAGACGATGAATTATGGCCAAATCTGTGTCGTGTTGACCGCACAATTTGCAATTTTGCGGATTTTGGCTATAAATTCAACTTTGCAAAATTTCACATTGCAGAGTACACAGTGTTGTTCCTGGGCTATGAGCTCAACGGTATACAACAGGAATATTGACGAGGAAATATCGACAAGCAAAAATATAGAGGTAAGAATATCGACTGTTTTAAATATCGATGAATTAAATATCGATGTAGTAAATATCCTTTATTTAGAATAGCAGATATATCGAAATTGATAAATATCGTTGTAGTAAATATAGTTGTGATAAATATTGATGTAAATAATATTGATAGAATTTATTTAGTGTAATAAATTGTTTATTAATATGTATTTATGATAATTAATTATTTAAAAATTATTTTTTAATGTTATTATTAAAATTAAAATTGCAATATTTTTAAGAAAAAGTTAGTACATATTTTAGGAGCGGGTTAGTGGTTTTATAGGGAATAAGGGTGGGTAGTAATTTAAAAATTGTGTGTTAAGTTTGTATTTAAAATTAGAATTTTACAAAAAATAATAAAGAATTTCCAAATTTGAAAATAGAATTTTGAAAATAATTAAGATATTTATTTAATTTATATTAAATTAAGTGTGTAAATATTTTAGTAATGGGTTGTTGGTTATATAGGGGATAAGTGTGGGTAGAATTTTAAGAAATGTGAGTTAAATTTAATGTTGAAATTTCAATTTAAAAAAACAAAACATTGGGAAATTAGAAATTTTAAAATCGAAATTGTTTAATAATATTTTTAAATTTATATTAAATTAAGTGTGTAAATATTTTAGTAGCGGGTTGGTTACATAGGGGATAAGGGTGGGAAGTATTTTAAGAATAGTGGGTTAATTTTTATGTTAAATTATCAATTTAAAAAAAAATTGGAAATGTGAAATTTTAAATTCAAAATTATTTTAGGTTAATTGAAAATTAATATTAAATTAAGTGTGTAAAAGTTTTAGTAGCAGGTTATTGGTTATATAGGGGATAAGGGTGGGTAGTATTTTACAAATTGTGTGATAAATACAATTTTAAAATGACAAATATAAAAAATATAATTTAAAAATCAAAATTTAAAATTTTAAATTTGAAATAATTAAGATATTTAAAAAAATGATTTTAATTAAGTGTGTGAATGTTTGAGTAGCTGGTTGTTTGTCATATAGCGGGTAAGGGTGGGTAGTGTTGTAAAAAATGTGTGTTAAATGTAATGTTAAATTTATAATTGTAATAAAAAACAAAATTATTTCTTAAATTTGAAAAAAAACCAAAATGTATTAAATTAAGTGTGTGAATTTTATATTAGTGGGTTGTTGGTTATATAGGGGATAAGGGTGGGTAGTAATTTTAAATGTGTGTGACATTTTTTAAAATTTAACAACATTTAAGATAAATAAATAGTTACATTTGAAGTTTTTTATTTCAATTTAGAAATTATGTGATATATTTTAATTTTTGTTCTTTTAGATTTGGAGTTAGAATAGTAAATTATTATTGCTTACTGTCCAGCACTTTCCCTGAGTTATGTTGGATTTGGAGATAGAATAGTACATTTTTATGGTTTACTGTCCAGCACTTTCTCAGAGTTATGTTGGATTTGGAGTAAGAATAGTAAATTATTATGGTTTACTGTCTAGCACTTTCCATGAGTAATGTTGGATTAGGAGTTAGAATAGTAAATTAATTTGGTTTATTGTCCAGCACTTTCCCTGAGTTATGTAGGAATTGGAGTTAGAATAGTAAATTATTATGGTTTACTGTCCAGCATTTTCCCTGAGTTATGTTGGATTTGGAGTTAGAATAGTACATTATTATGGTTTACTGTCCAGCACTTTACTGAGTTATGTTGGATATGGAGTTAGAATAGTACATTATTATTGTTTACTGTCCAGCACTTTCCCTGAGTTATGTTGGATATGGAGTAAGAATAGTAAATTATTATGGTTTACTGTCGAGCACCTTCCTTGAGTGATGATGGATTTGGAGTTAGAATAGTAAATTATTATGGTTTACTGTCGACCACTTTCCCTGAGTTATGTTGGATTTGGAGTTAGAAAAGTAAATTATTATGGTGTACCGTCCAGCAATTTTCCTGAGTTATGTTGGATTTGGAGTTAGAATAGTAAATTATCATGATTTACTGTCCAGCACTTTCCCTGAGTTATGTTGTATTTGGAGTTAGAATAGTAAATTATTAGGGTTTACTGTCCAGCACTTTCCCTGATTTATGTTGGATTTGGAGTTAGAATAGTAAATTATTATGGTTTACTGTCCAGCATTTTACCAGAGTTATGTTGGTTTAGGAGTTAGAATAGTACATTTTTATGGTTTATTGGCCAGTGTTATTATATAGAGTTTGGAATTAGGTTAGTCTATTTAAATTAGTATATAGTGTTTTATTTACTTTAATAGTATTTGGAATTATAATATTGAAATATTATTTTTTATATAATTTTTATAAAATAGAAAAAAATATTATACATTTAAATAATATATTATACTATTTTGTTTTATATTTGAAAATATTTAAGATAATATTCAATAATATATGAATAAAAATCAAGTACACAGTTTTTTATGACTTTTTTTATTTATATCACATGCATGTAAATTTATGAAGTACAATATTAATAAAATCTCGTAAAATAAACTGTCTTTAATGTGTTTGCTCTATTTGTATATGGAAACATTTAAACATTTTCATAAAAAATATTTTTGTATTTAGTCATGTATAACATTGCAGTATTTGTAATATATACATTGTAATGTTTTATTAATTAGCATATTAAAATTTATTTAAATTAAAATAATTTTAATATGTTAATTAATTTACAAATATTTGGCATTGACAAAAGTATAAATTTGTTAACATTTGTATAGTATACATAAATATACATTTATTTGAATAAACACGTTTTTAATGTACATGATTTTTTTATATTTATACACATAAAAAAGTAATGTATATTTTACAGTATTCATATGTTTATTTTAAACATTTAAAAAATCATAACAATTTTGTAACAAAAAATAGCATATTTTTATAATTTTTTACAGTCATTTTAATGGGGATTAAGTCCTATTTTTGTTTTAATTATGCTGCCATTTTGTTTTCTTAAGTTCACTTTTTAGACTATCTACATCGTTGTTTGGGTCATTTGTGAAGACGAAACCTCAAGGTTGGGAGCTGCTTCGTGTTTGTGAATGTAAGTTTTAATTTAATTACTTTAAAGTTACTTTTAATGAATTCTTTAGTTAATACTAGTGTATATGTGTTGCTATGTGTATTATTTAACGGTTAGTGTAAAAAGTACGTGCTATTTAAGTACGTTAGTGATAGCGTTCTTACTTTAATATCTAATATGAATGCAATGTGAATGTTTGGTTTTTAAGTATTGATTTATGTATTTAAGTAAGTTTTATTGGTTATTTATTGCCTTTGTGGGTTTATTATTTGTTTAGGGTGGGTTTTGTATTTACTTTTATTACAGGTGCCCGTTTTGTTGACCAGATGGATTTGCTCTCGTATTTTTTTTTTAAACAGAGGAAATTTTTATATACATTTTCTTATTTTTCGGGATTTTGGAGCGTTTTTTTATCGTGATTTATTTTCGGGTTCTTATGGTTCCGTTATCCAGAGGATTGCTACGTTGGAATCTTTTTATACAGTTGTATTTTTTGCATTTTTTGGGGTTTGATTTCACGATGTGGATTGTTTTGAGTTGGATTCGTTTTTGAATTATCTATTTCGGAAACATTCTACAGCTACAGAACCGTAAGTAATTATTTATTCATTTTTCGGGGTGGTTTATGTTTATTGGTGACTTTGTATTTTATGTAGTTATATTATGTCTTGTGATAATAGTTGCTATTTTACATTACATGACATAATTTAACTAATATAAAAAAAGGTCTCTGCTATATATGTTTTTATGTTTTGCTATTTGTATTGTATTAAAGGATAGATTTTGCAATTAGGTCTATGTATTCTAGACCTTGGATGCTTGGGTACATTCTTGTTTTTTGTTGGAGGTATTCGTACATATTTATTGTTTGTTTGCTTAGTTTTGGTCCTATTTTAGATATAGATTCTTCCATTCTTAGCTCTTGGTAACTTTGTTCTTTTTTGATGCATTGGATTAGTTTATGAAGTGTTGGTTGTGTTCTTCCTATTGTGGCTTGGAAGGCATTATGCCATCCTTCTACCGCATTGTTGGTTTTGGCTTTTTGGGCTATACTGCTAGCGTAGACATTCCACCAAGGAATTTGGAATTTAGGTTGTCTACGGTGGCCAGAACGATGTAATCTTCCTACCCAGGTGTCTTCAAAATAGTCTAGGAAGGGAGTTAATTTTTTTTCATTACTGTGGTAGAAAGGACTGTCAATTGATAAATTGTAGTAATTAGCTACTTCTGTTGTTGGGACGTATGCTAATGCTATTAATTTTTTTATCTGGTAAGCAAAGTTGCTGTTTTTTGAGTATTCTATACTTAAAGTAGATTTTTGTAAATGTCTCCAGATGCTTTGATTGTAGTGATAATAACAACCTTGTATTGCAGTGTCGGGGTATATTTTTAGTATAGCTTGTATCATAGCTATTTCAAAGTCAATTATGATTCTTTGTGGGTAGTAATTATCTGTCAAATCTTTGATTGCTGTTAAAATTTATATGTAGGTTGCATTTGTTTTATTTGGCAGCACTGTATAAATTAAGGGGATATCAGATTCCTGGTATTCACCGTGGATGGTGTAAAGTCGATAGAAAGGTTTTGGACACACCTTAAAAGTTCTGTCCATCATCCAAGTTTCACAAGATCTTAGTTTTTGCAAGTTATTATTTGTTGCAAAAAGTAGAATTCTTTTATCATGACTTTGGTTATCGTACACCAAAAATGTATCTTCTTTATGGGTAATTGTATATTCAGGAAATATGTTAATTTCTTCAAAACGTTGGGGTGCAGGTGGAGTTGGGGCAGATGCTCTTTTAGTTTTAGCTATTAATCTTTTGAGTTGGGGATTGAGGGTAACTGTCCAGTTACGTGCTCTGGTACTTTGGTCAAAACATTTTTTTAAATTGTAGTGCTTGTTTCTTGGGAGCCTTTACTTGCTTCTCTAAGAGTTTATAATGCTTCCCTTACTTCAACTTCAGTGACATTGGGTGGGTGGTTATGCTCACGTACATTTACAACATTGTTATCTACAGTAGTAGCTCTACCATAGCATGCAGTAGAATAATATTTGCTACATTTGCCTTTGTGGAGGAGTCTGGTGCGCTACATCCAGCCCAGTCGGGCTTTAGGCCATCTTTCAGTACCGAGACAGCCTTGGTGGATGTGGTGGAAGCCATTAGGGAGTGTACGAATAGGGGTGGCAGAGCGGCGCTAATTTTATTGGACCTCTCTGCCGCCTTTGATACGGTCCCTCACCAACTCCTCCTGGCTCGCCTCACTGAGATTGGCATCACGGGGGCTGTGTGGTCCTGGCTGGAATCTTTTCTGGATTCCCGCTATCAGCAAGTCTGGATGCCCCCTTACTCCTCTTCGGCCAGGCTTGTTCAGACCGGGGTCCCACAGGGCTCTACATTGAGCCCACTTCTTTTCAACATCTATATGACCCCGCTGATCTACCTGGCCGAGGAGCTGGGTGCAAAAATTATGGCCTACGCCGATGACACCCAGCTCCTGTTTACATGGAGCAACTCGACTGTAGAAACTGATGTAGCACAAAAATGTTTGGCAACCGTTTTCACCTGGTTAGCCCATGCCAAACTCAAATGCAATGAGGGAAAATCAGAGATCCTTCTATACGGTCAATTTCCAAGCCAATTTACTGAATTAATTTGGCCCCCTGACTTTCCCCGTCCCCTCACTGAAGGTGGCCCAGCCAAGAACCTGGGCATATGGTTCAATGAAGATCTGAGGTTCGCAGAACAGATCAAGCGACTGACGGGTGCCTGCTTTGGGACCCTCAAATCTCTGAGCAGATTCTTCCCTCTCTTACCACAGCCAGCAAAAGAAACGGTCGCTAGGGCCCTCATATTATCCCGCCTGGATTATGCTAACGCGCTATATCTGGGCTCCCCTTCCTTTCTGGTTAATAAACTTCAGCTTATCCAGAATGCTGCCGCAAGACTCCTGCTGTGCATCTCCAGACGAAACAGCATAAGACATCAATTGGCTACCCTTCACTGGCTACCGGTGGCCCAAAGAGTCCAATTCAAAGCCCTGGTACTTACCCATCGAGCCCTTCATGATACAGGTCCTACCTATCTCAGGAAAAGAGTGACTTTCCATGTTCCAAATCGCCATCTAAGGTCAGCTTTCCAACGAAGGATGACAGTTCCCCGTTTCCAGCGAACCAGATTGGGCGGGCAATCTTTTTCGGTCAAAGCCGCCACCCTCTGGAATTCCCTCCCATTCACTCTTAGAGACACCAGAGACCTTGGCTGCTTCAAGAAGCTCCTTAAGACCCATCTTTTTAATACAGCCTACTAAAGCTGCTCTGTTTGGCTGTTCAGCTCTCGACTTCTTTGTGGTTATGCTTCGCGCCAGGATACTCTTGAGTAGTTGTGCGCGCAATAAATATACATATAACATAACATAACATAACATAACATTTCCAATGTGTTTTATTATCTTTCACTTTTTCTTGGGTCTAGGTATAACCCATGTCGCTGAGCATTATTTTTCCTTTTTGAGATGTTATAAAAGTAGCTCCTTCTGCCATTTCTAGGGTAGATCTGTGAAGACATATATATGTGTTTTGAATAAATATGTAAAACATTTCTTTCAATGTGTAGTTAAAAAAAAGTAATTTTTAAAATGTACTTACAATGTTGTTTTTCCTGTTATTCTGATGTCTTTAGTTCTTATATTTGGAGTTTCACAGTTGCAATTCCTGTAGTTGTGGAAGAGAATAGTAGTATATAATAATATAGTTTGATACTTATGTGTTTCTCTTTTCTGGTCATTATTTAAAATAGTGGGTATACTTACTTAATTTTGTAGAAGCTGTTGGTTGCGTAGATTTAGTTTGATAGATGATGTTTGTTGATTCTGAAATAATAAGTATTTGTATTAGTTGTATATTATATTTGTATATATTTATAGCTCATACAATATTAAGCCATTTAAAAGTTTAGGTAGCTATATTTGTATTTATGATTTACATTTCTACGTAGGAATTGATAAGGCATATCATTTGTAAAAAGAATATTTCCTTGTGGCTGTTGTTGGTAGGAATTTATAGTTTAAATAAAAAAGAGAGTGTATTTATTTAGTTTAGGGAGTTTAGCAAAGTTTCTAGAGAATTTTATAGCACATAAAATGGGAGTTTACTTACTTGTGTTGTAGTATAATCTGTTGTAGTAGTTGTTCTAGGTGAGTATTCTTTTCTCTTCAGCAAAGTAACCGTTTTCCTCCCAGTTTGGTCCAAAAAAGGTAGTTTTAGTTAAGGATATAATTTTTTTTATAGTATTAGTTAAGTATGTCCGTATTTTGATTGGTTTGACGATATTTAATTTAAATTCATTGGTTGAGAAGTGTAGTTTGAATTCGAGAGCTGTTATTGTTTAATGAGGCAGTTTTATTTGTTATTTAGTTCTAGTATATAATTTAAGATGTTTTGTATGTGTTTTATATTTTTTGTTTATAATTCTAAAAATGTATATATTTGTAAATTGTTTATAAAAATATGAATATTTGTGTAAAGTTGAATAATTTACTATGTTTATATTTATTAGTGTATTGAGAAATAATTTATATATTTTTCAAGCATACACTCTATTTATATATGTTAATTAAGCTTTATTTAAAATGTAAACATAATAAAAAATAATTTTAGCAGAGTGAATTGTGTATTTAATGTAAAAAAAAAAGTTGATATTTTTGGTATTTAAAATATAGGCAGTAGGTAGTCGATAATGGTGTTATCGATATTTGTGATTGTTTTAATGTTATCTAATAATTTAGTAGTCGATATTTATGTAGTCGATATATTTTTAAACAATATTATAATTGTCGATAATAAAATATCGATATTTGTGTAAATCCTTGTTTAAGTATATGGAGACGATATTTATGTAGACGATGTTTTTGCGACAATATTTTTGTAGGTCGGTGTTTTAGCAATCGATATTTGATCAGGTATCCTAGCTCAACAATGAAGGTCGAGGTTTGGCTCCTCACTTCTTGAAGAAATGCACACAGTTGCGCACTCCCAAGACACTGAAAAAACTACAATTTTTACTGGGCTTTTTCAATTTTGGGCGTACTTACATTCCCGATTATGCCCAACGTATCAAGCCTCATTATGCTTTGGTACAACCTACTTTCTCCAAATCTTGCTGGCTGCCTAAACATTAAGCCATCTTGCAATCTTTGCAGGCTGATCTTCTAGAATCTAAATTCTTGTTGACTCGTGATAACCACACCAACCCAGTGATAAGAATTGTGCCGGGGCGGTGGGTTTCACGTACCTCACTTTTAATGAGGATGACACAGTCCCTATCGCTTACAAGTCACACTTGTACACTTCGGCTGAGTTGCAGTTTTCCACTGTGGGAAAAGTTTTGACAGCAGTGCAAATGGCAAATCTTAAGGAACATGCACTGTCGCAGGGAAAGCGCATTTTGTTTGTTACTCCTTATCCTGCCCTGGAAGCAGTAACGAAAGCCAGTGTACCAAATTCGAAGGTTTTGCAGCCGGGGAGGATACAGTGGGCCACGTCCTTGACGTCTCTGGATGTCTCGTTCATTTTTGATTCCTCTCTGCAGACTCAGGAGTTTTTGCAGTATGAATTTGTTCATCCTGCTCCTCTGACCATGCGGCCCTCAGAGGATTTCCATTGTATCATTTACACTGACGGTTCTGCGCAACCGGCTATGGATTAAAGACACGCCTATGTTTTGGCCTGCGCCATTGTGGTTGGTACTATGGTGAATGGTGAGTTCAAGTCTGATGTCGAGCATACACAGACATTAGGGGACTGTACTGTCCAATTGGCAGCGCTTCATGCTCTGATGCTTGCAATGGAGTGCGCAGATCCTAGTGTGACGACTCTTATCATAGTGGCTCTTTCTACTGTGTTCAATAATACACTGAGAATTTAATCTTTTGGACTCAAAATTACTACTGTGACTCCAATGGTCGCACAATAAAACATAAAATGACCTGGGTTTGAGTGGCTGAACTTAGAGAACAGATTCCACTCATTTTTGTAATTCATACTCTTAGTCACCAGCGTTTCAGAGTTCACGCTGTTGGCAATAGTCTTGCGGATGAAGCCACCATGAAAGCAGTTGCGACATATTCAGTAGCAGCAGTTACACATTCCAAAAGTAAGATTGATTATGACATCTTGGCAGCTATTGCGGCAACACAGAAGGGAGGTAATTGACCAAAAGGTTTCCCTTCTAAATACTCTTATCAATTAAGTCCTGATAAAGTTCCTTATGTGAAAATTAACGATGTTGGTGACAAGTTGATTCCCAACGCGGACCGCAGGCAGACTTTGATTTCAGCAGCCCACGAGGGTATGGTGTCTGCACATGCTGGCGTGTGAGCTACCATGTCTCTATTGCAGCAGCGTTACTGGTAGCGGGAATTGTACAAAAACACGTGAATATATCCTTCATTGTGACATTTGTCAGCCGATTAAACCTTCTACTGCTGCACGCCCGTTCCAGACGCAGTTGTACATATTTAATAAGCAACTTGTGTGTGTTTATTTAGACGACTGCGGTCCTTTCTCTTCCGATACTGCGTATAAGTACATCCTAGTTGCAGTTGATTCGTGCACATGCTTTGTGTGGTTGTGGCCCCATCGGAGTGCTGATTCTCGAACTGTCATCAGGGATTTGTGCGTCTTTGTGGGAATTTTTGCATGTGGAACCTTCCACTCGCACCAGGGTCCAGCGTTTACCTTTAAGGCATATAGGGATGCCATGGGTTCATTGGGGGTCCAGGTCAAATTTTCATCCATATATCAGCCTGAGGGTAACAGTGTTGTGGAGCTGATGAACCATGACTTAAAGCAATCCTTGACAGCTAGAGTTTTAGGTACAGGCCGAAACTGGCTAGCCCACCTCAATAGCGTTCAGCGTGCACTTAATAATCTCCCTAGAAGGTCTCCTGGTGGGTGGAACCAATACGAAATGCTCTTTGGTATCATAATGTTAGTGCCGGACCTTGAGGGTCTAGACATGGCGGCATCCTTTGACGTAGATGAACACTCTACTGTTTTTTCTGAATCTACAAAAGACCAGAGACAGTCTTGCAAAAGAACATTTGCACTCCACATCTGATGCTGCATTGCAGATTCCGGTAGTTGGCTGGCTACCCCAAGTTGGTGAACTGGTGCAAGAGAAGATTGAGAAAAAGAAGGAATTAGGCCCCTCATATCGTGCTCCAGTTCCTGTGCTTGGCATGAAGGGTACAAGAACAGTCATTTTACCTCCACTTTCTGGTCAGAATGAAAACAGGTACATCTCCAATGACAAAGTCAAACTACACAGAGTGGCCGATTCTTCTTAGTATGACACCTGCGGTCTCTTGTCTAGCTATGCTGCAAAACTCTTTTTTGGTTCCGACACCTGCTGCCGGGCCTGATGTTGCCATCAAGAGGCATACAGTTACAGATCCTTTATTGAATTCTCCAGCTGCTTGTCCTGTTGATGTTACTGAGTACACTTATCCCACAGACTTATCTATGCCCAATTTAGAGACTTGTGGCTAATCAATCACGTTTTTCATTTGACACTAATTCTACCACATCAAAGTCTCCTTCTAACGTTTTGATTTTTGCTATATGGATTAAAAATCATTTTTTAATTCCTCCATGGGCGTACATTTGGCTGGTGCTTGTTTCAATTGTTTATTCATGTCCATTGGATTTGTGGTGTATTTTTTTCGTCTTGTGAATGAACACTATGTTAAAGAAAGAACTACAATTAGACTAATTGCTGGAACTTTGGCACCCCACTCCTTATCACATAAAATGAAGAGGGACCAGACTTTTGTAAATATCACTGCTCGGCCTGTCCTAGATGGGATTGTATGGAATGTTGTTAAATTTCAAATCCATGGTCCCACAGAGGTTATTAATGTCCCTTATGTGCTGCGTGTTTCAATGGGGGATGTGGTTAAACAAAATATTCACGCTGATGATTGGGATGTCCAAGCTGTAGAGGCTTTGTTGTCTGATTTGAAATATTATGCTGCCTTTGATGCTGAAGATTTGTACTAATATTCTGCTAATTATTGTGAATTATACTGTTAGCAACACTATGGCAATCCCTTTCTTCGCAAAGCAAACACATTTAGGAATGTGGTTAATTATACACAATAGGAACATTAACCTGCACCTGTTGAAGGCAGTTCCAAAACTCTTTTGAAAACATTTTCAAATTTTACTGATTTTAATCAATCTAATCCTGAAGCATTTTATTTTAAGATGACTGAGAAGTCCTCTTCCAAGGTTCGACTTACCCACACTAAATTACTGTATTCAAAGTTCTTTATTGACCAATTAGCGGTAGGGGTCTATGAGCTGTGGAGAAATGCTATTGATCTTAAATCTGTTTGAGGTTCTAAAAGATGGCAAGTGCAAGGCACTTAGGCTTTGCATTGTGCATGTCTCATCCCGAACCATATGTTGTTTCTGAATGCTACTATTTCACAAACCTACTGTTTTGGATTGGCTACGTCCAAAAAATGAAATGCTCCTTCATTTCCTGATTTGGGCGAATACCCCCAATGGAACAATTACACCAGTATTTCCCATAGAGATTTACAGACCCTGTTGCGAAACACATCCTTTAAGTTTCTAGTCTGAAACCCGAGGGTTGGCTACTATGGCAAAAGAGTGTAGATTCCTGTCAACACCATTTTCTACATATGGCACCTGGCTATACAGTGGTTAGAGTAGATCCACGTTTTGGGAGTGACCATTCTGTCACTACCTATTCTGTAGGCAAGCTGTGCCAGAGCTGCCTCAAACATTCCACCTTAGCGTCTGTTAAGCTACATTTATCCAAATTAACTGACACCGTTGACTTGAATGACTTTGTGAAAGGTAGTGCAAAAGGCAGGTCCAAACGATGGATTTATGCAGTTTACAATGAAGTTTGGAAGCAGTCCCAAATTGAAGCTGCTTCTAGGTTATGTGCAATTGATCAAGCTAATTTAGAAAAAGTGCTTGCAGTTGTAGATAATAGCATTAGTACACTTTCTTCCCGAATTTACACATTGGATAATATTGTTTCTTCTGTTGTTGATATTGTGCAAGATGAAGTTTTAGTTTTGTAGCATGGTCAAAATCAATTGCGCTCTATTATGCAGTTTGCATGGACTTTACAGACGTTAAAACCTGGGAAGGTGCTTTGGGATTACATGAACACAACTTCACTATTTCTGCCTTTTAATTTGACTGTTAAACAACAATTTGTGTCAATGAAAGATGCCACGTTTTCACTTTTACATATTGAAAAGTTAGAACCCTTACCATTTTCTGTGGCTGAGACCAATTCAGCAGTTTGGCTTATCCACGGGTTAATAACCCTACCTTTTCCGCTGTTTAAATTTGAAGCATTCATGAAGCACTATGCAATAGGCTGATATGAACCATTAGGTAGCGCATATCTCCATGAGGTTTGGTCTCTTTTGTTCACCTATAGGTGTCTAAGGGAGGGTAAAGAAGTTTATTTAAAAGGGGAAAATTACACATCCACACCCGATCACACATTGGTCTGCAGAAACATAGAATTGCACGGTTTGTGCAACCAGAAAGCACCAAATTTGGCTTGTATTTTAAAAGGTACACCTGTGCCGGCTATTACACCTACTTTCACGTTGTTAGCAAATGGTAGTTATTTGTTATTAAATAATGAAGACTGCTGTGGTATGCTTGCGGGAATTCTGTACATCGTTACTGTTTCCCAATGTGTCGTCTGCTGTAACAATGTCCTGTTTCCTCCTCCACATGGGAAGCTTGATGTATCCATATGGCCTTCTATTTCAACATTGAGAGCAGAAATCAACAAGATGAGTAGAATAAGAGCCCTTTTGTCTCAAAAAGAAGTCGCCCTTACATATGACGTGAAAATTTGTCCTTCACGTTGCTAACACTCGTACTGAGGTACATGCCTTGTTAAATACAGATCTGCCCCTGCATTTTGGTGCTTTAATCCACATAATATTCAATGCCTCTTCCACTATGGGGTTGGCAACCTTTTTTATAGTAGTAAGTTATGGCCTTGTGACCTCATTCCAAGCTATATTTGGTGAGATACCGGCATTTTTTCATTCTATTTTTATCAGTCTGTTCGGCGGATTCCCGTTAATTCTCGCCTTAGGAGCTGGTGTGCTACTATTGATTTTCTTGCTGAAAAATGGTTGCACATCCTGTGCCCTTCAATAACCAGCCCTGGCTGCTCCAGCTTCATAACCGGATGCTTGAATACTATGGATCACTACCTCTGGTGACTCTGAGTGTGGCATATGGTTTATCTTTCCGGTTCTCCAATTTCACATGCATGCAGCCAGTTTTCCATTGCTTGGAATGTGGAATTGAATAGGCTGTGGATTTATGTCTCTGCGACACGGTGTCTCCTAATCTGGATTATGATCTATTAATGAGTCCCTTAGTTGCTCATGAATTAGATTGTTCTGGAGCAGAGATTATGGCCTCTGCAGTGGCTCATGGGGTCCTAGGCAATTGGAACATATGGTCTGCAGCCCAAGACGTTCTGGCACGCAGTTATCTCAAAGAACACCCGAGCTGTCCTCTGATGGTGCTAGAGGCTCTGGCTGTTGAGGAACATGTGTGTTCTTTTCCATTGCTAAATTGGATGGCAGAAATGTTCGCAGATGATAACAACGACTTCCTATTGGAGGCGGTTGCAACGTACTGTGCCTATACGCTGTTGGACTGAAGTTGCGAGTTTTTTAAGCTTCATAGACACGTATTGGTTTGATGGTCTTTTTCCTTTCCATTTTTCATATGTTTTGACAAACGTACATCCCTGTTGGGTTCTAAAAAACTGTTTTTCGGTTACTAATTTGGATCTTATTCCCAATTATCCACTTTGGCGAACTTTTTGAACTTGGTTCTGTCCCTTTGAAACTTGTACTCTAAATGATATTCACACTGTTATGTTAGCATAGGCTTATTAGAAGTTTAAACGCCTTTTTTCCTTTTTGCTGCTTTTGCACACGACACTGCATATAACTGTTGTTGTACGTCAGGCTGCTTGAAAATATTCACATAAGACTGGCTTGTTTTCAGCATCTCTAGACTTACATCGTGACTCCAGTCTGCACACTGAGTGCGCTAAAAGCCTCCAAGGTTTTCATAACAAGGTAGCTGTTTGTCCGCGCTGATCGGCTAATGTTCTAGCCATCAAATATACGCAGCTGCAAGCCAACAAGATCCTGGCGCCTTTAACCCCTTGGGCGCGGCCACGATTCTGCACCTGTGCGGCTGTTTTTGAGAGTGGGCGGGTTCATGACAGCCCCCAACCGTCATCAGCACACGAGCACTGTGATGCATGATGTACAATGGCCGTCAACAGCACGCAAGGGGTTGATATCACACTGTAGGCATGATTTCAGGCACTTGGAAGATTTCCGTTTCCAGGGAGAAAGAGCTTTTGCAGATCCTGATGTGATTCATCCCTGCTGATCTTAGTGGTATGGGGTCCCCTACACAAGCCTACGAGACCTTCTTTAGTTCATAAAACATAGTTCCTATCTAAGGAGGGTGATTAACTAGGCGCTATAGTACCTTTGTAATATGATATCTCCTTTTGTGTTTTATGGAATTGTAACAATGCTGACCATATTATTTCTAATCATATGTCTGCTTATGTTAGCAAAAATACTGCATCTTAGAGCACGTCGTTAAAATAAATATTTTAACCCTTCCCATTTTCTTTTTCACTCCTGTTGTGGACTGGTATGAGAGTATAACAAAAGAGTGTTCTCGCTTCCCAGCATTCCTGAGTATAACCTAAGTTGAATGTTCTGGCTTGTCTAACCATTGGTTACTTTGCTATAGGACAAAGAGCTATTGTGACACTGATGCTAGCTGGTTAGGGTTTCTAGGCACTAAGGTGAGTTTTTTAGTACACCACAATTCACTGAGGTCCTGGGTCTCTGTGCACAGTTCTGTGTAGGAGCAGAATCCTTGCGACACCGTTGGCCTTTGTCTACCTTCCTTTGACTGCGTATGATGGCCCTGCACATGTGTGGGGCCTGCTTGGCCTATAACCTGATACCTGCCATGATTATGGGGAAGAGAAGACAGTTCTGAGTAGGGACGAGGCTCACAAATTCTCTTTGATGGTCCCTGTGGCCTGACAGCTACTTATGAATCAATGATGCAGGTGCCTGAGACCTCTTTCCCACCTTCCCCCAGCTTGGCTCACACTCCAAGAAGGACTGCTCGATATGAGAGAGGGTCTGCCCGCCTGCAGACACTGGAGAAGGTCTGGGCGGAGTTTTTGAACCTCGGTTGTGTGGAACTCCACAAAGTGACCTCAAAACTCTGCCATGCTACGCGGAGTTCAGCAAGCAATGGAGTGCGTTTGGTTGTGCTGTTTATGCAGATTTTTAGCACTGAGTGTTTGTCCCACGCTGGAAAATCAATGTGAACGGCACAATGCGCAACGCAAGAGGGGGTTGCTTCTTTCTGCTTCTCGAGTAGATATTCAACTTGAGTGGCAACTTTCTCAATGCAAACAGAAGATTTTCCCACTGAAAGCAGCTCTGGCCATCCACGACATCCCGCATTGAGAAATCTCACCAGGAGGTGGTCTGAAGTAAAAATGTTCTTGCTCGCGTTCGCCAACTTACAGGAAAATGGAGGGGAAAACCTATGGCCCGCTCTGTGAAGTGGAGAATTTTTGGAATTCTGCATTCCAAGGCTGTGTTCAAAGGAATAACATAAATGTGGTAGGAGTCCCCATAGGAGAGGATGGACCTAGCGTTGACCTATTTCTGGAAGATATAAGGCTTAACCGTCTGTGCCCTAAATACCTTTTGAACTTTTTCACAATTGAGCTTGCACACATGATGCCTATCCCGACACACATCCTGGGGCACCTCCCCTTAAAATCATAGCTAAGATCTTGAACTATCGAGACAGAGGCACTATTATAGAAGCCGCCTCCGCTCACTGTGACCTGCAATATGAAAATGTAGTGGTGTGCTTTCTTTACATACTTTACTCTGCAGGCACAGCATTAATGCTGGAGCTTCGAGGCGGTGGAGTGAGGGCTTCATAGAAATGTTTTCATTTCATGGAAGTGATATAGCACACAGCCACCTCCATGGAGTTGTCCCAGTGCTAGCAGAAAGCAAAGGGGGACACTGAAGATGGCAAGGTTTTGAAATTCAGTCAAAATTGATTCCCAAGGGCTGGAGTGCAGACTGAGCAGCAATGTGTTCCACAGTTTGGAAGCCAGATATGCGAAGGGACGACTGCCTCATCTGGCTTTTAATATGCAGAGAATATACAGCAGCATAAGGTTATTGGAGCTCAGAGCTCTGGACTAAGAGTAAGGCCGAAGTTTCCTCCTGAGATATCAAGGGATCTTGTGAGTGCAGGATTTAAAAACTAGAGTAAGTGCCTAAATTGGATTCTTTTATTAATAGGAAGCCAGTGAAGATGCCTCAAGAAAGGAGAAATTGATAAACCTGGAGGAATCTTCAAGATGAGGCATGCAGCAGAATTCTGGATAACTTGAAGTTATTGGATAAGGAAGGTCAGTAGGCCTAAGTAAAGACTATCGGCACAGTCGAGTTTTGCCACAACCAGAGTGTGGACATTTGTTTTTCAAAACTCCACAGGAATGAGGAGCATCCTTCCGAGGGTTCTGATGGTGGAAAAACAAGATGCAGAGAGGGACCAAATTTAAGGCTCAAAGGTGAGATGTCAGTCAAATTTTATACCAAGGTGTCTGGTCATCTGAGTTGGGGCTGGGTCAGAGCACATCTCAGAAGGCCACCAAAGACTGGCATTGAGGAAGGAATTAGTGCCAAAACAAAGTATCTCAGTATTTTCATGTGTTAAGTTAGGGACAACTTCCCTCCATCCAAGCCAGCACACCTTTCAGACACTTCTTGAAGGAACTCAGAGTTGAGGGCATGGTTTCATGTAAAGCTAAGAAGAGCTGGGTGTTATCTGCATAGGAGACCACCCACACTTCCAGGACTACACCAGTTTAGCCAGAGTCTCCAGGTAGATCTTAAAAAGAGTAGGGCCAAGTGCTGAGCCCTAGGAGAAGCTGCAGACCGGAAGTTTGGACGAGGAGGTGAAACGAGGAAGGAAGACTGCTTGGGAGTGATCCAATAGAAAGGATTTCAATCACTGTAAAGCCTGGCCTCTGACCCCAACTCTTTCAATTCTGTCTACTAGATGACATGAGAGACAGTCTCAAAAGCCAAAGACAAATCTAGCAACATAAGCAGCACAGGATGGCTCTGAACGATTTTGTCTTTATTTAAAACAGTCTTTATTCATTTTCAGCAATAACAAATAGACAACAGCGGCAAGCTGTTGAGGTCACACCACGAAGTATGTCATAAGAACAGGGAATCAATATCAAATATCCTCACAATAGGCAAGTACGACAGTAATGTGTGAGAACAAAATGTGGTTGAGATGAACATAGGTGGATAACTGGGTAATTATGGGGGAAAGAGTTGCAGGTACTAATCAGTAGAGTCCCTTTCAAGGGTGCAAAGATATTTGTGGAATGGCTGCCAAATATCCCTGGGTGGAGAAGAATGTGGTTGAAGAAGGGCATACTCGTCACCAACAGTATCACAATATGTCATGCTTTTAAGTCATTCCAAAGAGGTGGTCAGTTTGTTACTGCCACAATAGAGCGCAAACTCCCATTTCTCTAATAAAAAGGCCAATGAGGTAACACAGCATATAGAGCACAGTATGTACTTGGTGTATCCCAAAAGGGCAAGCAGAGGGTCAGGGTGAATGAATGCAAAGGCCCTGTCTAAGGAGATCTCCGGACATGTGGATGTTAGGTGTGCAAAATCTGCCCCAGGGGAGTGACACTTAACACAGTGGATAAATCTAGTAGGGTAGAATTTAACAATGTCCAAATGGGAGAGGTCGATATGATAGAGGAATTTACAATGTAAAAGTTTGTGCCTGTGGTTAATCGAGATGTGTTGAATCTGTGAGCAGCAATATGACCATTTTTTGTCAGTGAGAGGAAAACTCAGCTCTTCTCCCCACCCCGCAATCATGTAGTAGTGTTGAGTTTCATATTGATACATAAACTGTATATTCTAGAGCTCATATAGACACCATCCACATCATTCACTACAAGTGTTGGAGTGGAAAGTCCTCTGGAGATAGTGGGTAGGAGATGAATAGACATTGTAGAGTATTGTGTAGTCTTCAGAAAACAAAGAGACGCATGTATCATACCATCCATTGGGGAAGAGACCCCACATTATGATGATGTAGTGTGCACTGTACCAACTTTCCCCGCATGAGTGTGAGTGTAGGAGTCTGGCTTGGTATATGTTGCACATCTAATGGAGTGATGCATCTTGTAGTAATCCAAGCAACCTTTACTGTGAGTTTATGGTCTTTGATAAACTTTGCTCTCAAAGTGGTAGCTATGGAGAGCATCCTTCAGGCATATCTTGAAGGAGTGTAAAGCAGTTTGTTTTACCACATTTAATTGACAGTGTAGATCCGACTAAAACAAACCAATTTAGTGTATATAAAAAATATTTCTATTTATTTCTGTCAGAAGGCTCAATCTCTTCGCAGAGGCAATATAGATGCTAGTCCCAATAGCCCACCCACCAGTGTCTTTGCCACCAAGAGCAAACCCACCAGCGAGGGGGAAAAGGGGAAGTGGAAGAAAGAAGAGACAACTTGAGATTGGCTGACACCCTCTTTGACCGCGGAGCTCTGTCTGTGCTTTTGCTGTCAGTTCCAGACGAGTGCCTAATACACAGAAGGGGGAAGAGAGAATAAACAACAACAACCCACCTTTTTTAGGAATTCTCTCTATTTAATAAACAAAGCTTATCCTACCAGTCATCCACAAGTTATTGCTAATCTTCATAGTGTTTGGTAGTTTCTGTTGGGAAGCTTCATGCCTGGAAAAGTACAAACTATAATTACTGCAAGTTTCTAACTGGTTTTCTAATCCCTCCCTTAAGGACCACCAATTAATACCTGAAGACTTCCAATGGTCACTTTAACTGGGGTTCTTGCAGAGGCTCTGCCTTTCTAGCCGCTGGTGAGTATCCATGAAGAGAATTCCTTCAACGCGCAAAAAGGTACAAGGAAGGCAAGAAGGGGAAAGGATAAGAGAGGGGAAGCGCACGAAGGGAACACAAGTATTTTAAGTTCGCAGCCACGTAGGGGAAAAGCCACAAGCTTACTGTCACTCTCTTGGTACACTGCGACCTCAGTTCTGGAGTGAAGGGGTGCGGTCCGCCGAGTTGATCCAGAAGCAGATAGCGGGAAAGAACCTCACTCCCGCTGTGGAAGGCACGGCA
Source organism: Lissotriton vulgaris (assembly GCF_964263255.1). Lineage (NCBI taxonomy): Eukaryota > Metazoa > Chordata > Amphibia > Caudata > Salamandridae > Lissotriton > Lissotriton vulgaris. Next base: position 797,326 of record NW_028251363.1, on the reverse strand, counting down.
AGGCTTTGGGCTGAAGAAGTTCCTTTGCGACCTCTGGAACTCGGGTTGCCTCTTGAGTGATGAAAAGGAATAATGCGAGGATATTTCTAGTTCTATGAAATTCCACAGGGAAATTAATTACCGGTGTTACCCTAGCTCTCTCTGCATACCCACAGATAGCTGACTTGGACTCAAACGATTTATCTATGATTCCTTCAACTCCTGTCATGAAAATAGACACGGAGCTTCAGGCTCTAACTGCTACCTCAGAAAACAAAGCAGTTGAAGTTCGCAGCAGCTAAACAGCGCGCGGCACACATCAACTAGAACCTACGCTAACTCGAAGTCTTCCTCAATGGCCATAGCGGTGGCCATCTTAGGAAGGACGTCTACCTTTACTACAGGGAAAAAACTATATACATAGTAACGGAGAAAGCCTATTTTGAAAGGCATGGGTACCACACATTTACCCGACTGAGTTTTGCTATTGACCTTGCCCTATTCACTAATTTAGTATTATAAATAGAGGCTAGTCGCAAAACCCTGACAGTTACACACACAGTGGCATATGTATGAAACGATTTTGTAGTTGCAAACACTGCGAATCGCAAAAAAACAGCATTTGCAAATACAAAATCGCTAAACGCATTGTATGAGACATTTTCGCATCGCAATATTAAGAAATCGCTAACTTTGCAATTTCTTACGTTGCGAGGCAAAAATCCTGCGAACTTCTGTGCAAATTCACAAACAGCGACTTTTCAGCTTGCGAAAATCGCTATTTCACAATTTGCAGTTAAAGAAATCCCAAAGACATGTATGAAAAAATCTCAAATTGCGAAAAATGAAAATTTGCATTTCTGCAAATCGCAATTAACACCAAGTACATGTAGGTGGTAACCAAGTGCAAGCTACTTAAACCAGCCCACAATGCTTCAGGTTCTTCTACAATGGCAGCACTATATGTAATAGCCAGGAGGCTGCAAATTCGGGCTGTAGCACAGAGGAGAATGCGACAAGAATGGATCTTCAGACTGCGCGTCACTCTGTTCCAGCAGACTGGAGAGGAGATCCATGAGAGGTACAGGCTGGAACCAAAGACAATTTTAGACCTGATTAAGGAGCTGAAACCCTATCTGAAGCACCCAACACGCAGGACACAAACAATTCCTACCCATGTGCATGTCCTGTGCTCCCTGCACCTCTTAGCCTCAGGGAGTTTTCAATGGGTGATAGCAGTGGGAGGTGGGGTCTCACAGAGTGTCCTGTTGTGCTTCTTCTGTGCCTTATTAGATGCAATGCTACAGAGGCTACCATATCACATACACATCCCCAGCACACAACAGGCATTACAGCAAACAAAACTGGACTTCTACCAGATTGCACGTTTCCCCCACATCATTGGCTACATAGATTTATTTATTTATTTATTTTATTTTATTTATTTACTGACATTTATAGAGCGCGAACAAATACCCGTAGGCGTCTCGGCTCTCACCCCAATACACAAATGAATATGTCTTCAGAAACCGTAAATCCTACCATTCCCTGAATATACAGGTCGTGTGCAATGACAAACATATCATCAATGACATTGTAGCTAAATACAGAAGCAGTACTCACTACTCTTTCATCTTTAGACATAGTGGGATGCACAGTCTGAATGCTGACAAGTTTGGTGAGGGCTACCTGCTAGGTAAATGTACAGCACACATCCATCCATACAGTACATCTTGTGAGGGGGGGACAGTGACTCACCTATTGTTTCTATCCCTGCAGGTGACAGTGCCCATGCAGTGCGGGACTTCATCAAGACCCCGCATCTGAATCTAGCCAATGTAAGGGAGAGGAGATTCAACAGGGCACTGTCAAGAATTCCTGTCATGCGAGGGGAGGAAAACGGTAACCAGCGAAAACGGACTACATCTCCCAGGATGCTTAGCGGTTGAGAGGTTATGTAAACAGGAGAGCCGTTACATAACTCAAGGAAAACACACTCTTATGTAAACAGGAGAGCTGTTACATAACTCAAGGAAAACACGCCCTTATGTAAACAGGAGAGCTGTTACATAACTCAAGGAAAACACGCCCTTATGTAAACAGGAGAGCTGTTACATAACTCAAGGAAAACACGCCCTATAAAGGGAGGAACCTGGAGGTACAACGCTGTCGGATATTGTGTTTACATCGACGTACCTGCTTCGTGAAGAGCAGCGTTCCGGAGTGGTGCTCCAGTAAGGCAAGAACGGAGGTAGGTCGAGTCGTTACTCCCTGGGCCGTGTCTTGCCCCATCGTCACCTGTGAAGGACCCGGAAGCTCTACCGGTCAACCATTGAGCTTCACTTTTTGACTCGGCTGAGTCAAGGCGCTGTGGCGCTTATGCTGGTTGGAGTCGTAACTCCCAGCCGACCAGAGATACAGGGACTGCCAGCTGTAACGCACACCAGGAGGTGTTTGCCGCGTTACAGACTCGGAAGTCCACAGGATAGATCGAGCAGCTGCTCTCGGTTCAGTCTTCTTGCTTTTGATTGGGGTATCAGTGACGCATCACCAGGAGGTGATTCCGCGGCCCCATGCAGTCTGAGGAAGAGGTTGAGCTGCTGCTCCCTTCAGGTAGAGACCCCGGCTGGGTGTTTCCCTGACTCCTCGATTCTCCCCAACACTCTTCGTGCCCCTCACAGCCTACCGATTGGCATTGTCGACCATTTCATTTCTGCCCTCTGTTGGCATACGCCGGGATCGGCGTATATGCAGAGGACGGTTAGGACCATGCCGAACTCAGCGCTCTACTCAAGAAACCAACAGCGGACCCCACCGAACTCAAGAACTACCGCCCCATCTCGCTCCTCCCGTTTCCAGCCATAGTCATCGAGAAGACCGTCAACAAGCAGATGGCCGCCTTCCTCGAGACGAACGGATCCCTCGACCCCTCACAGTCCGGCTTCCGAGCCAATCACAGCACCGAGACCGCCCTCATCGCCGCCACCGATGACATCCGAGCCCTGATGGACAATGGAGAAACAGCAGCCCTCATCCTCCTAGACCTCTCCGCGGCCTTCAACACGGTCTGCCACCGCACCCTAGTACAGCGCCTCAGCAACAGCGGAATCCAGGACAAGGCACTGGAATGGATCATCTCCTTCCTCGACGGAAGAACACAGAGAGTCCGCCTACCACCGTACAAGTCAGAGGCCTCCGAAGTAATCTGCGGCGTCCCTCAAGGATCATCTCTGAGCCCCACCCTCTTCAACGTCTACATGAGCCCCCTCGCGGCCATCGTACGCAAACACAAACTCAGCATAATCTCCTACGCCGACGACACCCAGCTGATCCTCTCCCTGACCAACGACCCCGCCTCCGCCAGAGCCAACCTGCACGAGGGGATGAGAGAGGTAGCCGAGTGGATGACGACCAGCCGCCTGAAGCTGAACTCGGACAAGACGGAGGTCCTCATCCTGGGCTCTTCCCCCTCCACCTGGGATGACTCCTGGTGGCCTCCCGCCCTGGGCACCGCACCCAAACCGACAGACCATGCACGCAACCTGGGCTTCATCCTGGACTCCTCCCTCTCCATGAAGAGACAAGTCAACAACGTCTCCTCGGCGTGCTTCAACATCCTACGCATGCTACGGAAGATTTTCCGATGGATCCCCACCGAGACCAGGAAGACCGTCACCCAGGCCCTCGTCACCAGCCGACTGGACTACGGCAACGCCCTCTACGCCGGTACCACCGCCAAGCTCCAGAAGAGACTCCAGCGGATCCAGAACGCCTCAGCCAGACTCATCCTCGACATCCCACGAACCAGCCACATCACCGGACATCTGAGAGACCTTCACTGGCTCCCCGTCAACAAGAGAATCACCTTCCGCCTCCTCACCCACGCACACAAAGCCCTACACGACCAGGGCCCGAGCTACCTCAACTGAGGTTCCGTGACGATTTGAACCCGTGTTTCCAAGTTTGTCGGAAATACACAATATTGGTATCAGTGAACCGCAAATGATCCATTTAGTATACCCTGGTGTTTTCGCTACGCTACAAGCAAGAGCACTCCTTTTATTAACACATTTCTGATCTACCCACGGCATCCATCTTAGATCATGGCAGCCATTTTGTGTTTCTTGCCCTCACATACGCAATAACCTCTGATCACTTCATTTCGATTAAGGACACGTAGCCTTAGCCGGAGATTCACCTCTTTCATGATACGTGCACCTTAAACCAGATCACGCTGTAGCTGCATGACTTGACAAAGACTGCCTCCTCTGCCCGAGGCCAGTCCTGCCAAACTGGTCTTCGTGTCCATTGTCCTGATCACGATAAGGCGGCCGAAGCCGGTAACCTTGCCCATTTACAACCCACAAGCATCTCTTATCCCGCTTTCCTATCTTCCACACCTGGCTCCGTTCCCTTCTTTCTGAAACTTTATTAGGGGGAGGTATCGAACTTTACGATGAGGCGGTCCGGGTCTTGAATGCAATATTGACAGGGAATTGTGATGAACTAGTGGGAACCCCTCTTCGTAGATGTTTCGTATCAGATTTTATCAACGGTTCCTGTGCACACCAAATATTTATTGTTTATGACACAAAGGTTTTTGGGAATGTACCAACATGTGAAGAATTCGCCTGAAGGCCAAAAACTAGTATATAAGGAGCAACCCGCTTTGTACAATTTGAACAGGCTCCTAGATTCTGCCCGTGTGTAGTATCTGTGACTTCTGTGTCCCTGCAGTAATAAACCTTTGGTCTTTGACGCCACCATCGAGAAGCCCGTGTTTCTGTTCATTTGTGCACCAAGACAGGTGGAACTCCGGGGTCTTTGGGTGTTGTTCCCTGACACCTCTGGACGGAACCAAAAAGTCCAGAACTCCAATTGGCGCCCAACGTGGGGCGACGTCATTCGGTACCGGTCCAAAAGCCTGAAGAGTTCGAGAAGCTTCGTGTGAAGATTCCTGAGGGAGGCGCCCCACTTCATCGATCCCGGCATATCGCAAAAGTGGCCCGAAGTTCTCTTCCACGAGGGTTTCCCGTTCAGGACGGCTGCAGTGGGCCGTTGCCTTGACCGTCGCCCTGTCTTGGACCCGAGGTGCAGTCCTTAGTACGGCGAAACGTGACGGGTTTCTCCTTGGTGACGTCTTCAGTGACTCAGTTAAGTATTTAGTGATAGCTAGCTGGTTACTTTGTGAGGATTGTTAAAATCCTTGATTGGTTCTTGGTTTGGTTTGGTTCTTGGTAGGATTATCACAGGTTGTTCTGGTTAAGATAATCTATTTGGTTTAGTTTGGGTATCGATACAACAGTTCGTTTTGGTAGGCCTAAATTCTTGGTTCAAGTGCACATATCTGTTTTGTGTTTTGTTTGTTTTGTGTTTCGGACTGAAAAATGGTAAGTCGGAAAATGTTGTCTTGCTTTGGTTGCAACCGTGACTCACGATTGGAGGACTCTTGTCTGGTTCCTCCGATTGGGACTCCCCTATATGATTTATATTGTAAACATGGTGTGGGTCCTATATCTTATAATGAGGTATGGGTCCGTTACACTGCGAAGGATGGTGTCCTTAGTTGGCCACTGCATGTTAGTTTTGAACCCGAGCTTCTCGACAACTTAGAAGCGAAATTGTTTAGGAAGAAAGCCCGGCCGGCAATGTTTGATTCTTTCCGTTATTGGCGAAAAGAATCCAAACAGAGAGAAATGAAAAGGTTGAAGAAAGAACAGAAAGAACAAGAAGAGTTGACTCTAGAGCAAGCGGCTAAGCAGTTGCAGGCTAACGAGTGTGAGAAGGCCATAGATGTAGCCATTAGAGAGCATAACTTAGCGATTGACAAGTGCTATCCTGCCTTGCCATCGAAAATGGCTAAGATACTGGAGGATTCCGAAAATGATCCTCTGTTATCTTATCTGTTACGATCACCTCCACCGTATGCACAAGGTGCTACGGCTCCACTTGTCCCGAATGTTCAATTGCCGGTTGCTGGACAACCTGGTGTTCATGTTCCTGTCCCCCAGAATCAAGCTCCCGTACCTCCTGTGATGAATGTGAATGTTCCTACAGCTCCTTCTCTTCCTGAACTGTCAGCTTCTGTACCTACTATTCCACAAACTATTTTTCTCGATACTCCTACTGTTCCGTTATCTATTCCTACCTCTACTGCGTTCTCTACGTCTGCGAGTGTGCTAACTCCACTTTCTGTTCGTCGAAGAATCACTGATTCTGTTACTAATATGCTGTCTCCTTTATATAAAACTTTAATTAAGACTCCTACTCCTGACTCAGTTCAGAGACGTAGTCAGCTTCCAAGTACTGAGGAACGGGGAATTTTAGATTCCACGGCTCTCAGATGGATTTCGAAGAGTAGAAGATATAGTACGAGAGATGTGCTAGACACATTTATGCAGTGGAAGGAACCAACACAACGGTATGTCTTTGATGAGATGTGCTCGTTGTTACGTGAGGAAATAGAAGAAGATGATGTTGAATCAGATTTGGAAGATTTAATTAAGGTTCAGAAAGAGTTTGCTGCTGGAATGATAGTGGGTGATAATATAAAAGAAGCGATGGAACTTATTTTAAGTTTTAGGAATGATCCATCTCTTCGTTCGCCGAGAGATTTAGAAAGAGGAAAAATGAAGCTAAGTCGCCAATATCCTATGAGGGAAGTTCCTCCTATCTGGCGCGAAGCAGTGGCACGTGATGATAATGCTGGTATTGCAGGTGCTCCAGCGCAGTTCCAAAGAGTGTGGATACACATTCCATGGAAGCGAGCTGAAGTGCTAGCGGTGAAGCAGGCCTTGCCAGATCCACGTAAGAATCCTGCTGGATATTACAAGGAATTATCACAGACAGTCGAGGCTTGTATAATGAACTTAGCCGACATCGATATGTTATTTGGCAATGTAGTTCCGCAACCAGTGTGGGCTAAAATTCGTAGAGAGGATCATCAAGCTGCTTTAGGTGGTGATTGGGCAGCTATCACTGCAGCAGATGGTCAGCAAATAGGTGGTGCGAAACCAGAACCCCTAATTGCTAATCTACAAGGTAGAATAATTGATCTAATGAAGACTCTGATGCCAGCATTGCGTGTAAATTGGGACAAGCTGTCAGCATGCAGGCAGAAGAAAGACGAAAGTGTCTCCGACTTCTTCACAAGGTTTGAAGAGACTTTTGTAGATCATAGTGGTCAGGACATGAGTACAGAAGGAGGACAAAGACTGTTTGTCGATAAATTTGTGCATAATTTGTTACCTGAATTATGCAATAAATTAAAAGACTCAGAAAGTGCGTGGGCTGTATCCACAACAGCGCAAATACTTGCGACTGCACAGTACTACGAAAATAGGGATAAAGAGGAAAAGGAGAAATCAGAAAAGAAAACGAAAGATTTAAAAACTAAATTTCTTTTGCAGCAGGCGTATCCGCCTCGCATGAATCAATCTAATACGCAGCAAGGTTCGTACCAAAGAACAGATTATAGTTCATCAAGACCTCAATATCAGTGGAATCAGTGTGCGTACTGTAAGAAAGAGGGTCACTATAAAAATGAATGTCCGATCTTAGCGCAAAATAATGCAGCAGCAGCTCAGAGAGGTCGTGGTGGTTTTGTGCAGAATTCTAGAGGTCGAGGACGAGGTGCTATGCCTCCACAAACGAATGATCGTCCCTCCAATCACTTTGATCAACGAAATGGACAATCTACTCAGCAAAATAGATCTCAACAATATCTTGTTGAAGACTATTGTGAAGTAGATGAGGGTTTTCAGCAAAATGGGTACTAGGACAGCCATGGACAGAGAGAGGGAGTAGTATCAGTTCCAGTGGATCAGAGTGGGCCTTATGTCGCAGTAGCAACATTAGGTGTAGTCGAACCGTTTCTGTTGGATACTGGTGCCGCAAAAAGTTCTATCATTCATGCGAAACTCCCTGGCGCACCTTTGTCCGGCTCAACAAATGTTTCCGTAGGTTTTTCAGGCGCCCCTGTTTACAACCCGATATCTGGTCCTTTGTCTATTTCTGTTGGACCGTGCCAATTGAAAGCACCTCTGATTTTGATGACAGGTTGTAATGAAAATCTGCTTGGTTTAGATTTGTTAAAACGACTATATGCGACATTGTACTGTTCTCCGGAAGGAGTACAACTCACGTTGGGTAAAAATATCACCTCTCCGATGTACTTGTCAATGGACGCACTCCCGCCAGAGCTACGCTCACTCCCTGATTCTCTTTGGGCGACTGGTCCTAATGATGTAGGTCTCTTAGAGATTCCACCGTATGTGGTAACCTTGAAAACAAATGTAAAATTTCCAAGAATTCCCCAATATAAAATATCTAGTGAAGGAGAACGTGCACTTTTATTGATTGTGCAAGATTTAATTAAGAAAGATGTGATTGAAGAAACTAGGGGAAATGTCTGTAATAGCCCTGTACTACCGATTTTGAAACGAACTGATCCTACAAAACCTCCAGTGTACAGGTTTGTCATAGATCTTAGAGAAGTTAATAAGATTGTGGTTCCGCAGTTTCCTGTGGTTCCGGATATTACTGCCTTGCTAACATTGATTCCTGCTACAGCTACATGGTTCTCAGTTATTGACTTAAAGAATGCCTTTTTCAGCATTCCGATAGCCGAAGAAAGTAGAGATATTTTCGGCTTCTGTTTAGGAGGACGAAGTTTCAGATTTAAACGAGCTCCACAAGGCTATTGTGAAAGTCCATCTATTTATAGTCAAGCATTAAAAAGCCAGTTAGATTCTTTTGTCCTTCCTCCAGGTTCAGCTCTAGTACAGTACGTAGATGATCTTCTAGTGGCTGCCGATGACAAGGAAACTTGCAAAGCAGCTACAATTTCCTTATTGCATCATTTGTCTAATTTGAATCACAAGGTGTCTCCTTCCAAAATGCAATACTGCTGCCAAGAAGTGACCTACCTAGGTCATCTCTTGTCAAAGGAGGGAAGGAAGTTGACCCTAGAAAGAATAAAAGCAATTACACAGATGAGTGTTCCACGCACACAGAGAGAAGTACGTGCCTTTCTAGGTATCACCTCTTACTGTAGGCAGTGGATCCCAAATTTTTCTCTTTTAGCGAAACCATTGGTAGCCTTGACTGGGAAAAATGTTCCGAGTCCAGTGCCATGGTCTGATGAATGTCAAGAGAGTTTTACTGAATTACGAAAAGCATTGTGTTCAGCTCCTGTATTGGGTACACCTGATTACAGTAAGCCATTCACGCTCTACGTTCACGAGAGAGAAGGTTGCGCATTGAGTGTTCTGACACAGAAGTTTGGTGATAAACAACGCCCTTGTGCGTATTTCTCATCAACATTAGATCCGGTAGCCAGAGCGTTACCTAGTTGTTTGAGAGCTACAGCGGCAGCTGCGGCTTCCATTCGACAATCTGCTGGTTTGGTGATGAACAACATGCTAGTGGTCATGGTTCCTCATGCAGTGGATACACTCATGAACCGAACGAAGACACAACACCTTACTAGTGCGAGATTATCTGGTTACGAGCTGACATTACTAGCGAGTCATATTCAGATCAAAAGATGTAATGTATTGAATCCAGCAACACTGTTGCCGACTGATCAAGAGTCGAGTGATTCCGAGCCACATGATTGCTGTTTTAAAACGGAGGAAGAGACAAAAGGACGCATTGATTTGAAGGATACTCCGTTATCCGATCCGGATGGTACGCTGTATGTGGACGGGTCATGTTTTAAATTGGAGAATGGTGATGTGACTGCTGCTTACGCAGTAACGACGTTGAAGACGATTGTGGAGACTGCAAGAGTGAGTCAGAATTCTGCCCAAGCTGCAGAATTAATAGCTCTAACGAGAGCGTGTGTTTTAGCTGAGGGAAAGAGAGTGAATGTGTTTACAGATAGTCAGTACGCATTTGGCGTGGCCCATAGTTTTGGCCGGTTGTGGAGAGAAAGAGGTTTCATTACATCCCATGGGACTAAGATCCAACATGGTCAGCTAGTTAATGACTTGTTGGAATCTCTAACCTTGCCGACTGAAGTTGCGATTGTGAAGTGCAGTGCTCATAAAGCAATCACGGATGATGTTGGTCGTGGGAATGCTTTTGCTGATGAAATTGCTAAACAGACAGCTAGAGACACGATGAGCAGAATGTATGTTGCTACGTCTGCAAGATGGATTGCTGAGTCTGGAATGTGCGAGGATACTATGGAAAGTGTGAAAGAGATTCAGAAAGAAGCAACTGAGGAAGAGAAACGTGTATGGAGAGAAAGTACGGGCAAGTTGGACTCGAATGGATGTTGGATTGATTTGACAGAACAGCAGCGTTGGATGTTGCCCGATGCGTATGTGCTTGCAGTAGTGACGATGGCGCATGGAGTAGCGCATATAAGTTCTAAAGGGATCTGTAAGATGTTGGCTCCAGTCTGGAAGAATGAGGGAATCAGTAAGTGTGCAGAGAGAGTGGTGAAAAATTGTATGGTGTGCTTGATGCATAATCCTGGCAAGGGAACTCCAACTCCAGCTGGTCATTTCGCTCCTCCTTCCTGCCCTTTTGAAGTGATTCAGTTAGATTTTATTCACATGGACCGCTGTAATAATTTAAAATATGTCCTAGTGGTGGTCTGTGCTTTTTCCAGGTGGATAGAAGCATACCCACTAAAGGACAACACTGCCCTATCAACTGCCAAAATTCTTCTCAAAGAATTTTTCCCTAGATATGGAATGCCACGGATTGTATGGTCAGATAACGGAAGTGAGTTTATAGGGAAAGTTATGCAGAGTGTGTGTGTCGGCCTAGGACTGAAACAGAAATTCCACAGTGCAAACCATCCCCAGTCTGCTGGTTTAGTGGAGGGTTACAATGGCACCCTCAAGCTGAAAATAGCTAAAATACAAGCATCCACAGGTTTAGCCTGGCCAGACGCACTTCCTTTGGCCTTGTTATCAACGAGAGCAACGGTACATTCTAGAATAGGGCTTAGTCCTTATGAAATAGTCTTTGGTCGCCCGGCAAATATCTGGGGTGTGCCAAGGCCTAAAGAATTTTGTTCCATAGAATACCCTATGTTGATAGACTACCTTTACGACTTGACTGCTAAATTGAGTCTTATTCATCAACAGGTTTTCGATGCTTTGCCAAAACCTCCGGAGAGTCCAGGGCATCAGCTGAAACCGGGAGACTTCGTCGTCATCAAAAACTTCGCGAGGACGAAAAACCTTCAGCCGAGATTTGTGGGGCCCTTCCAAATCCTACTTGCAACGAGGACAGCAGTTCGTGTAGCTGGCCGCAAGCACTGGGTACACGCCTCCCATGTTAAGCGTGTCCCTTTGCCGCTCCCTTACGACGACTGGGTGAAGAAGGGAATTGGTGCCTCCGAATCTGAAAGCACACCGAAGTTCATCTCTTTCAGCGATGCCGAATTAATTACTGACACTCCAAAATCTGACTCTCCTCCTGAAAAGACTCCTTTGAACACTGAACATTTGTCTCCAGCATCAGAAGAAACTTTGCCATCTGCGAACTTAAACACTGCAACGGCTGCTAGTGATACACTATTTTCCGATCAGACAGTACCAGCGAAACAGAGATATAACTTAAGAAGCCGTAAAATGGACAAATAAAGCAGGCAACTGCATATTGTGATTTTTTATATATTGAACTTTTGCCTTCAGCCAGGAAGTTTGCTATTGTTTATTGTTTTTAAAATTGCCTTGCCGTCTGGGTAGCCGTAGGGTCGTGGCTGTGTGCCTAGTTGAATCTGCAGGGGTCTGACACAAGGTCGATCTTTCTGTTGGTTCTGGGAACTCCCAGGGCTGATAGAGGCATTTTCATCTACGTACACATCATCAGTGGTCGCGAGCGGATTGTAGAAGATGGAGCTTCCTGCGCTGCAACAAAAAAATGTGATTTATGTTCGCAGAAACAGACTTCATAGAATCCTTCATAGCAAATGCTTTTTGATGCAATGTGCCATTACATTCTTGATTATTTTAGCAACATTGGTGGGTGGAATCGTCTTTAGTACAAATTTGATTTTTGTGCCAGTTACTACAGTACCTCCCCTTGATCCTGCCATTTCTACTGTTTCTTCTTTTCACTCTTTTCACTCGTTTCCGGAACATGAGCAAGCCCGACGCTCAGAATTCATTAACAACACTTTTGTACAGCTCTTGCACCAACACCAACTGGTAGTTAACACTACAGACTGCTGGGTGTGTGGCTTGATACCCCACACTATGGATAAAGGTATTCCCTATCTGGTTTTGCCTTACAGCTACAATGGATCATTTCAGGCCCTCCAAACCATCTTTGCTTATGCCCTTGAAACCTATCCTCCACGTCCACCGCGTTCCACTAAATATAACTCTGCCAACAAAGCCTTAGTCCAGGGAATTATTGACATGGTCAAGGACGTCAAAAATACTCCATCCTACCCTAAAGACGAATTGCGAGTATATTTAAGTTGGAATACTTCAGAGTATCGCCTTAGTTTAGGAGAAAGCAAGCGTAAAAGCTCAACTCCAATCTGGGTCGTACCTCACCGAGGTCAGGTCTGTTTGCAAGGTAATGGGAGAAATCCGAGAGCTCAGCTAGGGAGGAGTGAGTGCGTAGAGACTTATGTGTTTCCGGCTAACTCTTCCCCTGCCTTTCTCACTGCTAGGGGTACCTACTTCATTTGTCGAGACAGAGCTTATACATGGTTGCCTGCCGACTTTTCAGGATCATGTTATATTGCTCGATTGTTGCCTCCGACATACACTGCTTCATCTGATTACCACAGAACCAGAGTAGCGAGAGGTGTCTTCAGCAAGGAAGATACCGCTGGTCAGGAAGCTGGAGACTTCTTCAAAGGCTTCCTTCCGTTCTGGGGGCCTATGGCCAATAGTAGAAACATACGTCAGCTAACACGGGTAGTTGAATCTACTATTACCGAAACTGCTGGTTCCCTTAGCAACTTAACAGCTGAGCTTCAGGCGGATAGACTCATGACGTTGCAGAACCGTATGGTTCTAGACGTTATACTTGCAGATCGAGGTGGGGTATGCAGAATGATCCAATCGAGCTGCTGTGTCTTTATTCCTAATAATGCTCCAACAGTCTATGAGGCGATCTCTAAGCTACACAAGATTTCCGACTCTATACATGTAGACAAGGGAAACTGGTCCTTCATGGAGTGGTTTTGGACTCTGATATCAGCGTGGGGATGGAAGGTTCTAATGGTCATTGGTGTCATCTTAGTATTCCTATTCTCATGCTGCCTGATTATCCAGTGTGGTCCTGCTCTGTGTAGTCTTTGTGCTGCAACTTGTCTCAGAAAACCACCTGCGTTTGGAGAAAAGGCACGAGAAAGGATGATGATACAACAGCATGTCACTGACCTGATGAGCATAGAACTAGATTCTGACATAGACTGAGTAATTGCCTATGTAAGGGCAAAAGGAGGGTCTGAGGTTCCGTGACGATTTGAACCCGTGTTTCCAAGTTTGTCGGAAATACACAATATTGGTATCAGTGAACCGCAAATGATCCATTTAGTATACCCTGGTGTTTTCGCTACGCTACAAGCAAGAGCACTCCTTTTATTAACACATTTCTGATCTACCCACGGCATCCATCTTAGATCATGGCAGCCATTTTGTGTTTCTTGCCCTCACATACGCAATAACCTCTGATCACTTCATTTCGATTAAGGACACGTAGCCTTAGCCGGAGATTCACCTCTTTCATGATACGTGCACCTTAAACCAGATCACGCTGTAGCTGCATGACTTGACAAAGACTGCCTCCTCTGCCCGAGGCCAGTCCTGCCAAACTGGTCTTCGTGTCCATTGTCCTGATCACGATAAGGCGGCCGAAGCCGGTAACCTTGCCCATTTACAACCCACAAGCATCTCTTATCCCGCTTTCCTATCTTCCACACCTGGCTCCGTTCCCTTCTTTCTGAAACTTTATTAGGGGGAGGTATCGAACTTTACGATGAGGCGGTCCGGGTCTTGAATGCAATATTGACAGGGAATTGTGATGAACTAGTGGGAACCCCTCTTCGTAGATGTTTCGTATCAGATTTTATCAACGGTTCCTGTGCACACCAAATATTTATTGTTTATGACACAAAGGTTTTTGGGAATGTACCAACATGTGAAGAATTCGCCTGAAGGCCAAAAACTAGTATATAAGGAGCAACCCGCTTTGTACAATTTGAACAGGCTCCTAGATTCTGCCCGTGTGTAGTATCTGTGACTTCTGTGTCCCTGCAGTAATAAACCTTTGGTCTTTGACGCCACCATCGAGAAGCCCGTGTTTCTGTTCATTTGTGCACCAAGACAGGTGGAACTCCGGGGTCTTTGGGTGTTGTTCCCTGACACCTCTGGACGGAACCAAAAAGTCCAGAACTCCACAACAGCCGGACCAACTTCTACGCACCCAAACGCCACCTCCGATCAGCCAACCACGCCCTCGCCGCCGTCCCCCGCATCCGAAGAGCGACTAACGGAGGAAGGTCCTTCTCCTACCTGGCCGCCAAGACCTGGAACTCCCTCCCGACCGACCTGCGCCTGACCCAAGACCACCTCTCCTTCAGGAAGAAGCAGTAGCAGCACCCTCCCCCCATCCCCCCCCAGCGCCTTGAGACCCTACGGGTATGTAGCGCGCTCTACAAGTGTCACTGATTGATTGATTGATTGACCATCCGTGCTGTGGGCTGGTAACGTACTTAGCCTGGAGGATTCCAGTGACTATAACTTTTGTTTACTATTTGTATTATTTGTGCCTTCATTAAAATAACTAACCCTTCACAAGTGGTTGCGTCCTCATTATCGTGTCTGTTAAACGATCCTGAGACGTTCAGGCGTTACAAAATATCCGACCTTAATAACACTAACTGTCTCCCGGTCGATAACAGACATGGCAACACTTGATGATGTGCTGGCTGCTTTAGCGACCATGCAAGTTGAATTGGCTGCCTCTAGGCAAGAAACAGCCGATGTAAAAGCCAGACTGGATGCTATCCAATTGGACCCGCTCACGCCCAGCACCTCCCTCACGAACCAGACCCCTGCGGTAGTAGTGGAAATGCCGGTAGCCATCCCCTTGGCAACACCAGAGAGGTACAGTGGGGATCCTAACACAGTGCAGGTATTCCTCACACAAGTGGCGCTACATTTATCGTGCAAACCAAAGGCATTCCCCACGAGTCAGGCTCGTGTGGCTTTCCTTATTTCCTATTTGGCTGGAAACGCGGCACAGTGGGCCGTACCTCTGGTGAGCAGGGACGACCCCATCTTATGTGATTGGGGTGCTTTTCGTGAGGAATTCCTGAAGGTATTCGACAGAAGGGCTGACTCGTACACGGCGGACCGTGAAATGCTTGAGTTGAGACAGGGATCCAACGACCTGGTGCAGTATCTCAACGCGTTCCGAAGGCTGGTTGCGGAAACCAAGTGGCCTGTTGCTAAACAGACGGCGCTCTTCCATCAAGGGCTGTGCGATGAGCTCAAGGACGCCGTGGCTCATATTGACCCTCAACCCAAGACATGTGAGGGCCTTATCAACCTGGTATTACGGCTGGAACATAGGCTAAGTGAAAGAAAGGGGGATCATGGGAGAAAAGGAAAATCCCTTCCATCCTATGTGACGGTGGGAAGTCCTGAAACTTCCACCGCATCCAAGGGAGAACCCATGGACATCGGCGCAATACGAGCGAGCCTCACAGCCACGGAGAAAGAGTCACGCCGTAAACAAGGATTGTGCCTATATTGTGGCAAAAAAGGCCACTACGTACGTGAATGCCCTGCCAAACCGAAGACGTCACGTTATCGGGCCAACCGGTCGGTAACAGCCGTGGTGGACATACCGGCGGAAAACTAGAGGACTCCCAGACCAAAGAAGGGGCATCTCGGAGTCACTCATCCATCCCTTCACTTTCCAACTCGGTCACTAAGGGACAACGACACCTGTTTCTCACGGTGCACGTGGGAGTGCATGATCAGTGGATACCCGTTGTGGCCATGGTGGATTCAGGGGCCACTGGCATGTTTATGGACCACAACGAGGCATGCAGGCTAGGGCTAGTGCTTCTTCCCAAAGCTGTACCCGAAGACGTCTATGCTGTAGACGGAAGGCGATTGGTGACGGGGCCCATCGGGCAGCACACGGGGGTCCTTCCGGTGAGATATGGGAGGAAACATATGGAACAAATCGATTTTAACATCATACGAGCGCCCCAATATGGTGTCATATTGGGATTGCTGTGGCTACAGAAACACAACCCTTCTGTGGATTGGCCAACACATCGCATCGAAATGACGTCACCGTATTGCACCCTGCATTGTGGAATACGACCGGAATCCCTTGACACAGATGAGAGCGGGAGTCAGACGGTGGCTACAGCGGCAGAAAAAGATGTGGCTCTCCCCAAGGCTTATCACAGTTTTGAGGACGTATTTGATGAGGTGAAGGCGGAAGTGCTACCACCACATAGACAGTTTGACTGCCAGATCGACCTGGTGCCAGGGGCCAGCGTTCCCAGCGGCAGGCTGTATGCCCTGACGGAGCCTGAAAACGTGCATCTCCGGGGGTACCTGGATAAACTCCTCAAGCTAGGATTCATCCGCCCATCCAAGTCTCCGGCCGCCTCGCCACTCTTCTTCATCCCGAAGGCTAATGGGGAGCTGAGAGCCTGTCTGGACTCTAGGGCATTGAATGCGATAACCATAAAAAATCGGTACCCCTTGCCTCTCATCAGTGTACTTCTGGAAAAGGTCAAGAAAGCTCGTATCTACACCAAGTTGGATTTGAAAGGGGCATACCATCTGGTGCGCATGAGGGACGGAGACGAGTTGAAGACCGCCTTTAAGACCAGGTTCGGCCTTTTTGAGTACCTCGTCATGCCGTTCGGTCTGTGCAACGCCCCGGCAGCCTTTCAGTACTTTCTGAATGAGGTATTCAGAGAGGAGTTGGATATCTACGTGGTCGTATATATCGACGACATCCTCATCTATTCGTCCAGTGTGGAGGAGCACGTACACCACGTCAAAGCTGTGCTCCAAAAGCTGAGGGAAAACATGCTGTTTTGTAAACTCAGCAAGTGTGACTTCCACGTCACATCCGTGGAATTCCTCAGAGTGATGCTGAGTCCAGAGGGACAGGAGATGGCAGAACGAAAGATCAAGGCGGTGAAAGAATGGCCGGTGCCCCAAAGCGTGAAGGACGTCCAAAGTTTCATTGGCTTCGCCAACTTTTACAGGCGGTTTATAGATGGATTTTCAGGATTGGTGGCCCCAATCACACAGCTACTGAGGAAGTCCAAGGAGTTTGTCTGGTCCCCTGAAGCGAACACAGCCTTTGAGGCCCTGAAAAGCGCCTTTGGTAAGGCGCCGGTGTTGGCTCACCCCGATCCGGATCTCACCTACGTGGTGGAAGCGGACGCATCGGATGTGGCGCTGGGGGCTATCTTGTCCCAACGCAACCACGACACAGGGGTGCTTCATCCCGTTGCGTACATGTCCCGCAAACTCAACGACGCCGAACGCAACTACCATATTGCGGAGAAGGAGCTTCTCGCAATCAAGGACGCCTTCACCGAATGGAGGCATTGGTTGATGGGGGCAAGACATGTGGTATCGGTGTACCCGGACCATCGGAACCTACAGTTCATGACGGCCACAAGACACCTTTCTCCCAGGCAGCTGCGGTGGATGATCTTCTTTGCGGGGTTCAACTTCCGCATCACATATCGGCCGGTGACGGAAAACCGGAAGGCGGACGCCCAGTCCCGTCAATCTGCAGTTAAGGAACCATTGCCTGCGACGGAGCATTCCATCATTTCCCCGAGGATGGTATTGGGGGTTATCCAACCGGATACTTTCCTGAGGGGAATAAAGAGAGGGATCAGGTCATTCGCATGGCGGAGGTGGCTCCTCAGTCACAGAGAATGGCAGCTGAAGGACAGGATACCCCTGAAGGGCAGGTGCCTATTGATACCCACGCCTAGGCTAAGGAAACAAGCATTCATCTGGTGCCATGACTCTACATGCGCAGGTCATTTGGGCTTTGAAAAAACGGTGGCTAGCATGGGACGGCATTTCTGGTGGCCAACCATGAGAGTGGATGTCAGGAGGTGGGGACAGGAGTGTCCTACGTGTGCTACCATGAAGGCCGACCATGGCCGAACCCAAGGGCTCTTATATCCACTTCCAACCCCGGATAGACCATGGGATAGCATATCACTGGACTTCGTGGTGGGCCTACCGGTAGACCAGGGGATGACGGCAATACTGGTGTTGGTGGATTACTTGACGAAAATGGGGCACTTCATCCCCTGCAAGAGAGTCCCTACGGCCGGGGAATTGGCGTCACTACTCCTAAAGAATGTGGGTCGACTTGCTATGGGTTGCAGAGATAGCCTACAACAACGCCACTCACAGCTCCACACAGTCATCTCCGTTCTATAGCAACTATGGCCAACATCCCAGGTTCTTGCCATTTCTACATCCAATCAGAGAGGACAGGATTCCCGCCACAGCGGACAGGGTGGCACACATAAAAGACACGTCGATGCGCTCAAGGGCTGTCCTAATAGAGGCCAAGAGAAGATACAAGGCTGTGGCAGACAGGAAGAGAAGGCCCGGGCCACTGTACCGCACTGGAGACTACGTCTGGATATCCACAAGAAACATGAGATTTCGAAAGAACAGTGTGTTCCATCCCAAGTACATGCGCCCCTATCGAATTACCAAGTGTATGGGTGCCGTGAACGTGAAGGTGTGCTTGCCCCAGTCATTGCGGATACACCCTGTCTTTCATGTATCATTGCTCAAACCAGCACCCTCCAAGCCGTCTGGGACACCTAGGCCGGTATGCGTGGAGTCGGAGGTGGAGTATGAAGTGTCGGGCATACTGGCGTCCAAATGGCGCAAGGGGAAGCTGTGGTACCTGGTTGCGTGGAAAGGCTATGGCCCGGAGGAGCAGTCATGGGAACCGGCTGAAGGGGTTCAAGCTCCGCGCTTGGTCTCCTTGTTCCATCGGCGTTTTCCTGCCAGCGCTGGCCCCGTGGGGAGCCGCTGAGAGGGAGGATGTACTGTCAAGAATTCCTGTCATGCGAGGGGAGGAAAACGGTAACCAGCGAAAACGGACTACATCTCCCAGGATGCTTAGCGGTTGAGAGGTTATGTAAACAGGATAGCCGTTACATAACTCAAGGAAAACACGCCCTTATGTAAACAGGACAGCTGTTAGATAACTCAAGGAAAACACGCCCTTATGTAAACAGGAGAGCTGTTACATAACTCAAGGAAAACACGCCCTTATGTAAACAGGAGAGCTGTTACATAACTCAAGGAAAACACGCCCTTATGTAAACAGGAGAGCTGTTACATAACTCAAGGAAAACACGCCCTATAAAGGGAGGAACCTGGAGGTACAACGCTGTCGGATATTGTGTTTACACCGACGTACCTGCTTCGTGAAGAGCAGCGTTCCGGAGTGGTGCTCCAGTAAGGCAAGAACAGAGGTAGGTCGAGTCGTTACTCCCTGGGCTGTGTCTTGCCCCATCGTCACCTGTGAAGGACCCGGAAGCTCTACCGGTCAACCATTGAGCTTCACTTTTTGACTCGGCTGAGTCAAGGCGCTGTGGCGCTTATGCTGGTTGGAGTCGTAACTCCCAGCCCGACCAGAGATACAGGGACTGCCAGCTGTAACGCACACCAGGAGGTGTTTGCCGCGTTACAGACTCGGAAGTCCACAGGATCGATCGAGCTGCTGCTCTCGGTTCAGTCTTCTTGTTTTTGATTGGGGTATAGGTGACGCATCACCAGGAGGTGACTCCGCGTCCTGGTGCAGTCTGAGGAAGAGGTTGAGCGGCTGCTCCCTTCAGGTAGAGACCCCGGATGGGTGTTTCCCTGACTCCTCGATTCTCCCCAACACTCTTCGTGCCCCTCACAGCCTACCGATTGGCATTGTCGGCCATTTCATTTCTGCCCTCTGTTGGCATACGCCGGGATCGGCGTATATGCAGAGGACGGTTAGGACCATCCGTGCTGTGGGCTGGTAACGTACTTAGCCTGGAGGATTCCAGTGACTATAACTTTTGTTTACTCTTTGTATTA
This sequence comes from Lissotriton vulgaris, assembly GCF_964263255.1. Taxonomy (NCBI): domain Eukaryota; kingdom Metazoa; phylum Chordata; class Amphibia; order Caudata; family Salamandridae; genus Lissotriton; species Lissotriton vulgaris. Next base: position 777,257 of record NW_028251363.1, on the reverse strand, counting down.
TTTGTGCCTTCATTAAAATAACTAACCCTTCACAAGTGGTTGCGTCCTCATTATCGTGTCTGTTAAACGATCCTGAGACGTTCAGGGCGATACAGGCACACAGATCTACGCGCTGTGTCATAGAGCGTACGTTTGGGATCCTGAAGAGCATGCATAAAAGCTGAGGAACACTCCAATACAGCACTGAGACCTGCTGCAAAATCGTGGGTAGCTGTTCAATGCTCCACAACATGGCAATGAAAAAAGGCATCCAAATTGAAGTTACTGATACAATTATGTCAGACGATGATGGCCCAGGTCCCCCTGGCAAACCAGCATCTGGAGTTGGGGCAGCTGCCAGACGTCAGAGACGGGCTAAGATCACACTGAATTACTTCTAGGTGAATAAGGATGACATGAGGCAACATAATTATTTTAATCAGTTCTGTGTTTATTCATACCTTAAACAGCAGGATGAAAGTGTGTCACACAGTCTGACAAAGCACATTTTATGTCCACAGTGCAGGTAGTCCTGAAATTGAGAGGACTTTGTATGAATGGGTTGCATCACCTATTGGCACGACTATTTTAGTGTACAGTTCACCTCCTTCGGTGACGGACTGCTGCTGGCCATTCTCCTGGCTGAGTGTCCACCATTGGGTACCTAAGTGCTGCACCCGTATGCCAATGTGCCTTCTTGTATCTGGCAATGTTGGTGTGTAGCTACTCCTGCTTGATGTCTCCTCACTCTCCCCTGAGACCGTGATTGCTGTGCCACCTGTGTTTCCTGTCTGCATCTGTTCTACAGCACTGGTGACCTGCACCAGGCCTCTTGTGATGTTGTGGCAGCAGTGTGACATTTCTCCTTTCATGCTTGAGCTGCGACAGGTCAAGTTGCTTGGGGTGGTGCACAGGTGGTTCACCGCCTTGGTGTAGCTGTGCAGACGGGCGTTAGCACGTTGGGCAGCCCTGTCCCTGGCTTCTTGGTCCCGGTTCAATGTCACACACAGGTCATGTATGGCACCTGCCATGGCCATGATGCCCTCCCCCGGGTAGCGCTGATTTTTGTTTATTTGCAGAGCTTCCTATTTATTGACCGCAATGATTTTTGTTGCAGGCGTTGCACCAGCAGCATGCTGTTCTCCAGACCTGCGAAGACTGTGGGATTTTCTACTGTGGTAGTGCTGGCCTGGCCCGTGACCTGCGTCTTTCAGTTCCTGGCTCCCTCAGTTGGGGTGTTGAGGTTCTGTAATTCTCGAGTCTGACTCCATTTTGTTCTGTGCCACCATTTTGTGTTGCCCTCAGGTAGGCCTGTGAAGGTAGCCTGGCGAATAAAGTGGCCTGGCCTTCTTAGTTCATGTATACATTAACTAGGTTTCGTTTTGCCTCTGAAATGAACTGTAAGAAACTGACCTCTTCACCTGAAACTGACCTCGGAAAGCCAATTTCCCTGATCGATCTTTGTCTAAGATTGCCAATCAATGTTCAAGACATCATTAACTTTTAGTTTCCTTGCACATGCCTTATCTTGTTCAGCATCTGTTACCGTTTCTTTTTTATGTTTCTTCATTACACGGGTTATGCTTTCAATTATAGGTGTGTCCGGCTTGTGGAGATTGAATTTAGGGACATTCCTAATAATTAACTTTTGGATTGGGATACTGTAAATTGAGTTTTTGTTATGCAACACTTTGTTTGAAAATGTACCTTATTGGCTAGAATTTTGTGCAGTGGGTGTACATTTATAATGTGAATATTGGGTATAAAAGGAGGCTTAGTAAAATGAGCAGTCTCCTGAGAATTTACACTGTGATGTATTTCTAGGATCACTGCAGCTGCAGCTAATAAACTAGGTCTCTGATGCCATCCAGAAATATTCTGTGTCTCTGTATACCAAGACAGGTAAACTCTAAAATCTTAGGCATGCCCCTGACGCCGCTGGGTTAAACCCCGGTTCTTCAGTGTGTGCCGTCCATGCATGTGTGAGAAACCCTGCCTTGGCTCTGATTGTTCATTCTCCTCCCCTGTGGCCTCTGTGTCATCCTCCAATGGGGCAGTGGGAGCACAATTGCGTGCTTCCTGTGTGTTATTGGTGTGGGCTCTGTATCGTCGCATGAGTCTCCATCATCAGCCTGGTCCTCAGGATTTCCAAAATCCTCGCCCTCTGCACTGTCTTCCAGTGTCCTAGATTGTGCTGCGGATATAAAGAGGAATTCATGAGTTTGTGACAATGTCTGCATTTTGCACTCAATAACGTTTTTACAACTTGTATTGGCTAACTTCTGACACTCTCTTTTCCCCTTTTCACTGATTCACATGCTGCATTTAGTTTGCTATGTCTCATGGACACACTATCATGCATCTGACTACATCTCTCATGATGCGTTGCTGGGTGTGCTGTAAGAAGTGGACCGGAGTGACATGTGTAGTTTGGGTTTTTTGCATTCATGACTGTGTGCATGGGATGGGGATGTGTGCGGTTATATTTTGCATGCATCTTACCTTGGCTGCTGGTTGCAGGGTCGGAGCTGTCTATGTCAGCCACACCACTGACGCTATCAAGCAGGAGGGTTGACTCCACCAGCTCCTCATAGTGTGTTGGGTCTGTTGCTGTGGATGCTCCTCCCCCTGTCTTGTTGGCCTCCTTCAGCCTAGCTGCCACCGTCTCCTTCAACCTTTGCCGCATGTCATACCATCTTTTTCCTTATTTTTCCACCGTCCGATGGGTCACACCGACAGCATTTACTTTTTTCTGTATGTCCAGCCATATCTTCCTTTTCCTGGACTCAGGGATCCGGAGTGCCTTCTTTCCAAAGAGGAGCTCATGGCTGCAAACCATCTCCTCAATGAGCACCTCCTGCTCCTTGTCACTAAATTTGTGCTTCCTCTTCCTTTTTTCTCTCTCCTTGCCCTCATGTTGTTTCTGGGACTCCATTGTGGATGTTCCTCTGCCGTGCTCACTCCTCTCACTCTACAAACAGCCTATAACTGTGGCTCAGGCAATCAGGTGCAACAAATCACTCCCACTTCCTGGGTGTGATGTCAACAGGCTGCAGCTGTATTGCAGATTCCTGTTTTTTGCGATTTCTTAATTTGCGAATTTTGCAATCAAGGAATCGCAAAACGAGTTTCTGAGAATTTTTAGCAATTTTTTAAGAAATCGCAATTCATTAGTGTAGGAAGGGGGAGGCTCTAGTTGGCGCAGTGCAACACTAGCGACAAGCAGGGACTCTCTCTTCCTCGTCAGGGCTGAGGGTTACCTTCCAGACAACCTCTGCTTACCCTCTAGGTAGTGTGGCTTAAGCAGTCGTAGGCTAATCCTTGGGGCACATAGGGTTAAACACTTGCAATATTACACCCTCACAACCAACCCACCACACAATGACACCAAACTGTATTCTGTAAAAATATATATCTTTATATAAATTTCAAGCAGGCCTGTGAATACAGTCGTCAAACTCTCAACTAGCGGTTCCAGGTTACTTAGTTCAAGTTGCCACAGTTCTTTTTAGCAATAAGCGTTCTTTAGGGCCTTCTGGCCGGTTCAACAAAGTTCTTGTGGAGCGGGCGGCTTCCAGGGGAGATGTCCCACATCGCGTTGCCTTCCCGGGGTCGCTGTTCGTTGCGGCTCTCAGCCGAGCAGGTCACGGGTCATCCGGGGCAGCGGTGCTCTGTGGCGGCAGGGTCCTTTCCTCGTCGTTCGCTCCGACCCTGGAGGCGGCGGCTGTGTGGTGGCGGCAAGTGGCAGTACGGTCCTCAAGTGCAGGGCGTACCCAGCCGAGTGCCGGTGGTAGCTGTACGCTCACAGCTGAGCTGTCGGGCAGGATACCGACCAGGAGGATTCTCACAGGGCGACTGTACGTCTTTGCAAGTGGATTGGCTGCTCGTGGCGCAGTCAACTCGGGAGCTCGGACCGGACAGGTCCTCCTTCACTTTGCTCTCGGGCTCCCGGTGCAGTTGCGGTCACAGTGTTCGGGCCAGCGGCGGCTGGACCTCACGTTGCTCTCGCTGTTGCTTTGGGCCCCGGTCACGGTGGTCAGGTGGATGTCGTTGCCTTGGAGGAGATTCCTCCGTCGGTACTGCAGCGATAAGCAGCACCCACAGTCGCTTTCTTCAGGATGTAGCGCCCACTGGTCCTGGGGCGTTGGTCAGGGGGCAAGTTCACAGCAAGCCCTTGGAGATCGTTTCAGCAGAGTTTGGCACAAAGTCTTGTAAAGCAAAAGTCTTCTCGTAGTCTTTCCTTTTTCCTCTCCTTCGGCAGCAAGGCACCAGACACAGGCAAGAGACAGTACCCTTCCTTGTCCTTCACGGTCCTTCTCGTCGGGCAGAGTTCCTTCTGTAGCCCAAACTGGATCTAACTTTCAAGGAGCAGGGCTCCTTCTTTTATACGGTATTTCTTTTGTTCTCGCAGGCCAGGGGGCCTTTGCATAGCCACTTTCAGTCCTTGAGTACTCCGGTGGGTGTAATCCGGCTTCTGCTTTCAGTGCGAGGGGCAGGCGCATCAGACGCCCCACAGGAGGTGGAGCCAGCATTGTGCGGACAGGGGTAGCCAGAGTACCTTCTTGATGGGGGCTTCGCCCTTCCTGGGCCAGGTGTCGGCTGAGTCATCAGTCGCTCCCCAGGAGGGTGGAGCCAGCATTGTGGTAGCAGAGCACAGCAAGATCCAGAGTCAAGAGCCACTCCTACCTCCCACTAAGGTGTAATCTGCGCATTCACCACCTGTCATCCCCCCAGCCCTGTCACTCACACATCCCAGACAGTCAGATACACATACCAGCAGAGGCGGGCTGAAATGGTTAGGCAAGCAAATGCTAACTTTCTAAAAGTAGCATTTGCAAACACAGGATACTAAAATAAACTTGACTACAAGAAATATTTTATCATCCTGAGTTCAGGCATACTAAACACGACTCGCTACCATGCTCCTTGAGCCTGCTGGGATTATAGGGTGTAATAATTCCAGCAGCTCAGTCTGGCCTAACGGAAGCAGGTAGCCTTCAATAGTGAAATACGATTTTGGTTGTAAGTCACTACTAGGACATGCCACACACATCAGGGCTTGTCCTACCTTTCACCTACAACGCACCCTGCCCGCAGGCCTACCATAGGGGTGACTAATATGTAGTCAAGGGAAGGTTCAGGGGCTGGCAAGTGGGTGCACTTGCCCAGCTAGCGTGACAGTACGAGACCGCACGCGGGTTCTGCGGTCGCAGTCCCCAGGCACATCTTTACGGCTGCTTCAGTGGGTGGCGCAACCAGCGCTGCAGGCCCACTAGCAGTATTGGCATCTACAAGCCCCGGCACTCCTAGTGCACTTTACTAGGGACTAACAGTAAATCCAATGAACCAATCATGGATACCAATCCCATGTACAATTTACAGTAGGGAGCACTTGCACTGCGGCACGGGTCGGCCGTGGCGCAGTGCCCTGAGTATCGGAAAACCAGCAAAACATCGGAGGCACATCAGCAAAAAGTGGAAGGGAAACTCACGCCAAGGTGCCAGGTCTAACATGTGTCCCCTCCAGCTGAAATGTGGGGGGAACTACCCTTCCCCAGGGAGTTCCACATCACTAAGGCGGAAAAATCTGGACAGACCGTCAGCGTTGGCGTGATCGGTGCCAGGGCGGTGTTCCACCGTAAAGTCCATACTCTGTAGAGAAATGGACCACCTCAACAGTTTCGGGTTCTCACCCCTCATTTGCATCAACCATCTGAGGGGCCTGTGGTCCGTCTGAACTCGGAAGTGAGACCCAAACAAGTAGGGTCTTAGATTCTTCAGCGCCCAGACCACAGCAAATGCTTCACGCTCTATTGCACTCCACCTACTTTCCCGTGGAAGTAACCTCCTACTTATGAAGGCTACGGGTTGGTCAAAGCCCTCATCAGTCATCTGTGAAAGAACAGCCCCTACACCATGCTCTGAAGCGTCTGCTTGCACTATGAATTCCTTGGAGAAATCAGGAGCCAGGAGCACGGGCGCCGTGCACATGGCAGTCTTCAGGGTATCAAAAGCCTTCTGACTGGTGTCAGTCCAAATCACATTCCTGGGCTGCTTCTTCGAAGTCAGCTCTGTCAAGGGGGTCACAATCATGCCATAGCCCTTGACAAACCTCCTGTAATACCCAGTGAGCCCCAGGAAGGCTCTCACTGCAGTCTGGGTCTTGGGGGGTCCCCAAGCCAGGATGGTCTCAATTTTGGGTTGCAAGGGTGCTACCTTGCCACTCCCCACTTGGTGTCCCAAGTACACCACTGAACCCTGCCCAATCTGGCACTTGCTTGCCTTGATTGTGAGGCCTGCTCTGCGCAGGGCCATCAACACTTCCCAGAGGTGTTGCAGGTGTTCTGGCCAGGTGCCACTGAACACCGCGATGTCATCCAGGTAGGCGGCACTGAACTCGTCCAGCCCAGCCAACACCTGGTTGACCAATCTCTGAAAGGTGGCAGGGGCATTCTTCATCCCAAATGGCATAACCCGGAACTGGAAATGCCCATCTGGTGTCGAGAATGCCGACCTCTCCTTTGCCCCATCGGTCAAGGCGATCTGCCAGTACCCAGACGTCAAATCAAACATACTGAGGAACCAGGCAGCCCCCAGCCGATCAATGAGCTCATCAGCTCTGGGGATGGGGTGCGCGTCAGTCTTCGTGACTGAATTGAGTCCTCTGTAGTCCACACAGAACCGTAGTTCGGGTGTGGCTCCCGGCGCAGCAGCCTTTGGGACAAGACCACGGGGCTGGACCAAGGACTGCTGGAAGACTCAACCACCCCAAGGGCAAGCATCTTGGAGACCTCCTCCTTGATGCAGGCCCGGACCCTATCAGTCACTCTGTAAGCCTTATGCTTCACAGGTAAGCAGTCTCCAGTGTCCACATCATGGACGCACCAATCTGTGACACTCGGAACCAGGGAGAACAGATCTGGAAACTGCCCCAGCAACTGGCGGCAGTCTTCCTGTTGTTCGGGGGTCAGGGTGGGTGAGAGGTTAACTCCATCCACTGACCCGTCTTTCTCACAGGCCACTAAGAGGTCAGGAAGAGGCTCCGACTCCTCCTCCATTCCGTCATCAGTTGCCAACAACATGCCCACTTTGGACCTTCGTAAGTGGGGCTTGAGGCGGTTGACATGTAGGACCCTCAAAGGGTTCCTGGGCGTCTTCATGTCCACCAAGTATGTCACTGGGCTCTTGCGCTCCACAACCTCAAAGGGGCCTGTCCACTTATCCTGAAGGGCACAGGGCTCCACTGGGGCCAGGACATACACCTCTTGTCCAGGCTGAAGCTCGACCAGAGTGGCATTCTGGTCGTACTACCGCTTCATCTCCTCCTGGCTCGCTTCCAGATTTGCCTCGGCAAGTTGTCTGAAGCGTCTGGTTTGGTTTCTGAAGGCCAGCATGTAGCTATATACATTCTGGGGAGGTTTCCTGGGAGATTGCTCCCAGCCTTCCTTTACCAAACTCAGCGGTCCTCTCACGGGGTGACCGTACAGTAGCTCAAAGGGACTGAACCCTAGGGACTTCTGTGGTACCTCGCGATATGCAAAGAGCAGGCATGGTAAGAGGACGTCCCACTTATGCCTCATTGGACCTTCTAGGCCCATGATCATGCCTTTCAGGGTTTGGTTGAATCTCTCAACCAACCCGTTACCTTGGGGATGGTAAGGCGTGGTGAACTTATACGTTACGCCACACTCTTGCCAAAGGGACTTCATATACTTGGATATGAAGTTGGTCCCCCTGTCGCTCACCACCTCTAGAGGGAATCCTACTCGTGAGAAAATTCCCATCAGTGCACGTCCCACCACGGGGGCCGTCACTGTCCTCAGAGGGATGGCTTCAGGGTACCGGGTGGCGTGATCCACCAAGACCAGGATGAACCTGTTGCCCATGGCTGTCTTGGGGTCCAGAGGCCCAACGATGTCAATACCCACTCGCTGGAATGGCGTACCGACCACAGGGAAGGGTTGGAGGGGAGCCTTGTTCTTCCCTCCGGTCTTCCAGCTTGCCTGGCAAGTCGGACAGGTTCTACAATGAGCGTCTGAGCTCTTGTGCATTTGGGGCCAGTAAAAGTGGGTGACAAGCCTGTCATAGGTCTTGTCCATCCCCAAATGTCCTGCTAAAGGCACATCGTGAGCCAGACCCAGTAGGAAGGCTCTGAACTTCTGGGGTACCACCAGCACACGGGCTGACCCAGGTTCAGCAGCCTTAGGCTCTGAATACAGGAGGTCGTTCTCCCAGTACACATAATGTGTTTTGGCCTGAACACCATTGGCCTGGTCTGCAGCCTGCTGCCGCATACCCACGAGAGAAGGGCATTCTTTCTGCTCCTTGCAGAATTCCTCCCTGGAGGGTCCTCCTTCTTGCTGCCAATGGGTCAGCTCAGGCAGGTCCCCCAGTTCGGCGATCTGTTCCCCTGTAGGCTCCAGGGCATCCCACTCAAGGTCTGCTTCCTCCTGGACCGTGGGAACTTCAGGGACCGGTTTCCCGCGCCCCCTGCGCCTTCTCCCTAAGGCCGGTTCCTGGGCCTCTCCTTCAGGCCCCAGGACCTCTTGATCACCCCTACTGGCTGCCATCGACGGGTAGTCACGCACGCCCAGTCAGGCAGACCCACCATCCGCAGGTGAGTCGTTTTCTCCACCTTTTCCCAAGGGGAGTGCTCCAAGTCATTCCCTAGCAAACAGTCAACAGGCATGGTTTTTCTTACACATACCTGTAGAGTACCAGAGACCCCCCCCACTCGAAGGGAACTTGAGCCATCGGACACTGACTCTCTGAATTATCAGCGTTGATAACCCTACAGTAGGCATGGGGTACAACCTGCTCTTAAGACACCAGGTGCTGCCTCACTGCAGTCACACTGGCTCCTGTGTCTCTAAGAGCCTCAGCTTCCTTGCCATTGATGATCACCACCTGCCCATATTTCTTAGTGTTAGAGGGCAGGTAGTTCGTAGGGATCATCTCACTGTCTCCTAGCGAGACTAGGGTCATGTGAACGGGATCTCCACCCCCCGGGACCATCACTTCTTCTCCTAAGTGAACACTAGTCACTTGACGGGGCGGAGCACCAGTGGGTGCGGGTTTTCCAAACAGGCGACACTTGGGGTCACTGGATATGTGCCCAGGCTCGCCACATTTGTAACAATTGAAGGGCCCCTTTGGAACAGGTTTACCTGTCGGGCCCCATTCTGCTTCGGGGGTGGGGGAGGCTGAGAACCTTGCTGCTGGTTCCCCTGGGAACTACTTTGGGGGCCTTTTTGAAACCCTTTCTGTTTTCCCCCCTTGTCCCCCCCACTCTTTTGCTGGGGACCCTGCCCACTCTTGGCGGAGTCTCCCACGGGACCCTTGTGGACCCTGGTGCTGAGCCAGCGGTCCGCCTCCTCAGCAAGCTTCCTCGGGTTAGACAGCTTGCTATCGATCAGGTGTTGGCGTAACTCAGGAAAACAGTGATCAGACAAGTGCTCCCATGCAATCAAATCAAAGAGACCTTGAAAATCATTCACTTTGCTACCCTTCACCCAACCATCCAGTGCTCTGCAAAAGTAAGTCACATACTCCACATACGTATTCCCAGGCCACTTAGTACATCCCCTAAACTTCTGTCTATACATTTCAGGGGTAAGCCCGTACCTGTTCATTAAAGCTTCTTTCATGTGGGAATAGGATCTCTGATTTTCAACGGGCAAATCTAGCAAGGTATCTCGCCCTTCGCTAAGGAACCTTCCCCACAACCCCGCTCCCCAATCCTTGTCAGGGACCCGGTGGGAGGACATGGCTACCTCGTATTCCCTAAACCACTGTCCTATGTCATCCCCCTTAAAGAACTCCTTAACTACGTCCTTCGGGATGTGCACTCTTGACTCTACCTGCACTGGCGATGTGCTGCCACCAGAGGGAGGACGATCCAAGCCTCTCTCCTTCAGACTCATCTCCCTCATTTTCACTTCGTAATCCATTTGGTGCTTTCGCTCTTCCAGCGCCATTCTTTTTGTTTCAAGTTCCAGTTGGATTTTTAATTCTGCCAGCTTTCTCTCGTGATTCCTTGTTTCTTTCCTATCTGCCAGCTCCTCTGGCGACAGGCCTTTACCAAAGCTGTGCACGCTGTCTTGCCTTTCGAGATCCACCAGATCCCCAAGTGCATTCTGCTCCTCCGTTGCAACTTGCTCCGCGAGGGCGTCTTGATCTTCCGGGGCCTTCTGGACTCTATCCAGGCTTTCAGGGCCTTGTAGAGTTCTGGCTTATTCTTGCAACCAGCGTGCGGAACCTTCAGTTTCCTGCAAAAAAACTTCAGCTCATCCTTGGTGTATTTATCCAGCTTTGCGGCGTCCCACTCGACCTCCAACACCTCCGAGGTCGTGGACTCCGCTCCATCCAGGCTCTTCGTGCCCGGCATGGTTCTCACACTCGGAATCTTCTTTTCGGCAAACTCAAAAGCCAAGTCTGTGGCTAAGTAACTGGACTGTAATCACTGTGCAATGGTCAGAAGCTCAGGTATAAATATTGAAAATGTAGATTCGAAAAATCCTCACCGCTGCGTCCAATGTAGGAAGGGGGAGGCTCTAGTTGGCGCAGTGCAACACTAGCGACAAGCAGGGACTCTCTCTTCCTCGTCAGGGCTGAGGGTTACCTTCCAGACAACCTCTGCTTACCCTCTAGGTAGTGTGGCTTAAGTAGTCGTAGGCTAATCCTTGGGGCACATAGGGTTAAACACTTGCAATATTACACCCTCACAACCAACCCACCACACAATGACACCAAACTGTATTCTGTAAAAATATATATCTTTATATAAATTTCAAGCAGGCTTGTGAATACAGTCGTCAAACTCTCAACTAGCGGTTCCAGGTTACTTAGTTCAAGTTGCCACAGTTCTTTTTAGCAATAAGCGTTCTTTAGGGCCTTCTGGCCGGTTCAACAAAGTTCTTGTGGAGCGGGCGGCTTCCAGGGGAGCTGTCCCACGTCGCGTTGCCTTCCTGGGGTCGCTGTTCGTTGCGGCTCTCAGCCGAGCAGGTCACGGGTCATCCGGGGCAGCGGTGCTCTGTGGCGGCAGGGTCCTTTCCTCGTTGTTCGCTCCGACCCTGGAGGCGGCGGCTGTGTGGTGGCGGCAAGTGGCAGTACGGTCCTCAAGTGCAGGACGTACCCAGCCAAGTGCCGGTGGTAGCTGTGCGCTCACAGCTGAGCTGTCGGGCAGGATACCGACCAGGAGGATTCTCACAGGGCGACTGTCCGTCTTTGCAAGTGGATTGGCTGCTCGTGGCGCAGTCAACTCGGGAGCTCGGACTGGACAGGTCCTCCTTCACTTTGCTCTCGGGCTCCCGGTGCAGTTGCGGTCACGGTGTTCGGGCCAGCGGCGGCTGGACCTCACGTTGCTCTCGCTGTTGCTTTGGGCCCCGGTCACGGTGGTCAGGTGGATGTCGTTGCCTTGGAGGAGATTCCTCCGTCGGTACTGCAGCGATAAGCAGCACCCACAGTCGCTTTCTTCAGGATGTAGCGCCCACTGGTCCTGGGGCGCTGGTCAGGGGGCAAGTTCAGAGCAAGCCCTTGGAGATCGTTTCAGCAGAGTTTGGCACAAAGTCTTGTAAAGCAAAAGTCTTCTCGTAGTCTTTCCTTTTTCCTCTCCTTCGGCAGCAAGGCACCAGACACAGGCAAGAGACAGTACCCTTCCTGGTCCTTCACGGTCCTTCTCGTCGGGCAGAGTTCCTTCTGTAGCCCAAACTGGATCTAACTTTCAAGGAGCAGGGCTCCTTCTTTTATACGGTATTTCTTTTGTTCTCGCAGGCCAGGGGGCCTTTGCATAGCCACTTTCAGTCCTTGAGTACTCCGGTGGGTGTAATCCGGCTTCTGCTTTCAGTGCGAGGGGCAGGCGCATCAGACGCCCCACAGGAGGTGGAGCCAGCATTGTGCGGACAGGGGTAGCCAGAGTACCTTGTTGATGGGGGCTTCGCCCTTCCTGGGCCAGGTGTCGGCTGAGTCATCAGTCGCTCCCCAGGAGGGTGGAGCCAGCATTGTGGTAGCAGAGCACAGCAAGATCCAGAGTCAAGAGCCACTCCTACCTCCCACTAAGGTGTAATCTGCGCATTCACCACCTGTCATCCCCCCAGCCCTGTCACTCACACATCCCAGACAGTCAGATACACATACCAGCAGAGGCGGGCTGAAATGGTTAGGCAAGCAAATGCTAACTTTCTAAAAGTAGCATTTGCAAACACAGGATACTAAAATAAACTTGACTACAAGAAATATTTTATCATCCTGAGTTCAGGCATACTAAACACGACTCGCTACCATGCTCCTTGAGCCTGCTGGGATTATAGGGTGTAATAATTCCAGCAGCTCAGTCTGGCCTAACGGAAGCAGGTAGCCTTCAATAGTGAAATACGATTTTGGTTGTAAGTCACTACTAGGACATGCCACACACATCAGGGCTTGTCCTACCTTACACCTACAACGCACCCTGCCCGCAGGCCTACCATAGGGGTGACTAATATGTAGTCAAGGGAAGGTTCAGGGGCTGGCAAGTGGGTGCACTTGCCCAGCTAGCGTGACAGTACGAGACCGCACGCGGGTTCTGCGGTCGCAGTCCCCAGGCACATCTTTACGGCTGCTTCAGTGGGTGGCGCAACCAGCGCTGCAGGCCCACTAGCAGTATTGGCATCTACAAGCCCCGGCACTCCTAGTGCACTTTACTAGGGACTAACAGTAAATCCAATGAACCAATCATGGATACCAATCGCATGTACAATTTACAGTAGGGAGCACTTGCACTGCGGCACGGGTCGGCCGTGGCGCAGTGCCCTGAGTATCGGAAAACCAGCAAAACATCGGAGGCACATCAGCAAAAAGTGGAAGGTGTTCCTGCCTCACCCTGAGTCCTACCTGGTGACTCCACGCCATTTCTGCAATTGACAGGAGGGAAACGCGCTCCACACCGAGCTACCGCCGCGCCAGGAGACATCAGTGGCAGCAGAGCGGACTCGGTACCCCAGGGGGACCTGCTTCAGCGCACGCTGTGCGCGTCACCATCCAGCGCCAGGAGGCGCCTTAAAAGTCGGGTCCACCCGTCTATTCTGTGTTCCTGCCTCACCCTGACCTACCTGGTGACTCCACGCCATTTCTGCAATTGACAGGAGGGAAACGCGCTCCACACCGAGCTACCGCCGCGCCAGGAGACATCAGTGGCAGCAGAGCGGACTCGGTACCCCAGGGGGACCTGCTTCAGCGCACGCTGTGCGCGTCACCATCCAGCGCCAGGAGGCGCCTTAAAAGTCGGGTCCACCCGTCTATTCTGTGTTCCTGCCTCACCCTGACCTACCTGGTGACTCCAAGCCATCTCTGCAATTGACAGGAGGGAAACGCGCTCCACACCGAGCTACCGCCGCGCCAGGAGACATCAGTGGCAGCAGAGCGGACTCGGTACCCCAGGGGGACCTGCTTCAGCGCACGCTGTGCGCGTCACCATCCAGCGCCAGGAGGCGCCTTAAAAGTCGGGTCCACCCGTCTATTCTGTGTTCCTGCCTCACCCTGACCTACCTGGTGACTCCACGCCATTTCTGCAATTGACAGGAGGGAAACGCGCTCCACACCGAGCTACCGCCGCGCCAGGAGACATCAGTGGCAGCAGAGCGGACTCGGTACCCCAGGGGGACCTGCTTCAGCGCACGCTGTGCGCGTCACCATCCAGCGCCAGGAGGCGCCTTAAAAGTCGGGTCCACCCGCAACGCGGGACGCGAGCGGGACGCCGGGCGAAGCCCGGGCCAAGGGCGGGCCCGTTTTAGCCCGTTCTAGACAGTGAGAGACTGGACTGGGCCACCCCTCTTGCTTCCATCCTCTAAATTGAATAGTGGCAAGGTAAAACACTTCTACATCTATTGTGTAACAGGTCCATAGTTTGTTATTTATTGCAAGGGCCTTGTTGTTAACCACTGTTTGTTCATTATGTCCAAACAAAAAACGCCTGTCACTCCGGCTAATACCATGCATAATTACTTAGTTCAGGTAGTGACAAAAATTAATAATAATCGGAGGTCCTCCCTAGGTATGGGGGATTCGCCACCTTGTGCCCAAATTAATCAATCAGGGGTGTCTCAGCCCGTGACTGATGATCTTATTGCCACCGACCCTAGTGAAGACCCAATTGAGCACTTAGAAATTAATGGTTCAATGACCTCTACGGACCACCAACTTGATGACCCCTTTACAGATCTGATCAACTTAGAAGACCAAGATAAATCTGTAACAATTGAGGAGCCAGCTATAGAAACCAATACCCCCCCAACACCGGTCCCCGCTCCAAGAGCAAAAAAAGGGATCACTAAGGCGCCACCTAGAAGAGGTGGCTTACGCTCTTCTAAAAACAAACCCGTAACCCCCCCCAGACGAGCAAAGAGAAAGAAAGAGGATGGGATAAGGGAGGAAGAGTATGAAAATGAAGAAGGGGAGGACACCCTTTTAATTAAGCTCATGGGTACACTAGAGTCTAAACTACTAGGTTTAATGAAACCCCTCATATCAAAGGTTGACCAATTAGTTACCAAGGTCAACAAGCTAGAGTCCCTGTTAAGGAAAACCAACGAGGGGGTGGGTGAAATACCAAATCTAGTTGCTTCAAAAATTGAACAAATGGAGACTGTGGGAAAATCACTAGGGGTGACCATGAATACTGGCCTACAAGCCTCTTCAGATCATGTCCAACAAGCTAGCCTTAGGAATGACAATACCTCTGATATGACCCTAGTTTCTGAGACAGCCCAATTAGCGGGCAACAGCATTCCTGAGACCTTAAACCCAGAATCTGCACCAGTTGAATTAATTGTTGAAGCCTCGCCCCTTATCTTAGTACTAGCAAACACACCCTTGCTGAAAACTGGTCAGATCGAGTCTCCTGATTCCCTAAGAAACAAGGCTCTCCAGTGGTTGAGTAGTAACATGCATATATCCCCCTGGGGAAAGGAAAAACTATCAGACGATCTGCTTACAGCAAGAAGAGTTAGGTGGATAGGTACTAAGCCAAAGAAATTCCAAGGGGATTGTGTGGTCCTGAACTTTAAGGGCCCCGATGTTCTGCCCGATGTCCTTCGGAACATTCTCCCTCCACAACGTAGGACAGCTGAAATAGTTCCACTGACACTGGATTTCTTCTATAGTAGAAGAGGTCTAGTAGCAAAGCCGAGTATATTAAGAACTAAATGGACAGTAGTGGGAAATAGAAGGGCTAGAACTAACCCAGCATGTGAGTGGGGGCTAAGCTTGGATAATCAATATTCTGTGTTAACGGATTTAAATGAGTGTGATTGACTCGCATGTGTCTCTCCTGTTACCCTGAATATGTGGTTGGGCCAAGGTCATGTTAAGATTTCCATGTTAGACGAATCTATACCAGCCCTAGATGAATTTTGTACTTCCTGCTCGGAAGAACAAAATAGAGCCCAGGCGGAACAGGAAAAATCATTGGAGGAAGTTGAGTTGTCATCGAGATTGAATAAAAATACAATACTAGGAGTAGATCCTGTAGAAACATTTATTATTCCTGATATTGTACAGACGTACTCCGAGCAGGCTAAACCGAAATTATCAATCATTTCATGGAACATAGCTGGAATTGCTAATAAGTTAAATATTCCCGATTGGGTCGATTTTATTAACCAGTATGATATCATTATGTTCCAAGAAACTTGGTCGCCTATACCAATTTTCAGGCAAGGGTATCTAAATTTCTTTGTCCCGGCAATAAGCAATAGAGTGGGACGTCCCTCGGGGGGCCTGTTAATTTGGGTACGCCAAACCTTGAATTGTTCGGTTAAGCAAAGGCCTATACCCTCTAATGATATTTTGGCACTTGATATTACCTGGCAAAATGGTCATCAACTAGCCCTGTTTAACTTGTATTCAAGGGGAGTAGCCAGGGGTAAATCATCAGAGACCCTATCGTGCCTCGAGAACAATATTGAACAGCTACCAGACCCCACTTACATAATAATAGGCGGGGATTTTAACTCTACCTTCGAACCCTTGGGTGAGGAGGATAAAGTCCTGGCTGAAGATGAGGATACAAAGTGGGGTATACCCCAACTAGATATCCCTGTAATTAAGAATTGGAGCACGGTAGCTATACAACTGAAAAGCTTTTGTCTTTCAAGAGGACTCAGAGCAGCGAATGGTCGGACAGTGTCAGATTCTATGGGGAAAAATACCTTTGATAATGGTAGATCGGCCAGCAGGATAGATTATATACTCCTGGATGTAAGGCTCTGGGATAAATTGGAAGATATGGAAGTGAAGGTCAAGATTGAGAGTGACCACAATCCATTGTGCCTGACACTACATACCTACCATGACTTATTTGTTTATCCTAGAGAGGAGCATATGGTCACACAGGATCTAGTAAGTTCTAATAACTCCCGTTACTTGAAGTGGAGTATGCTCCTAGAAGATCTCGCTAAAATAGAGACTCTAAAGAAAGTAGTAGTGGGTGAAGTCGCTAAGATTAAGTCCCATTTTGGACAGACTAATTTTACCGACTATATGATGGCTGCCCATGAGATACTTTTTACCACAATCCAAAGTTTTTTCCGTAAAAAAATCTCCACAAGTAAAACGAAGAAAGCACAAGAAACCAGGGGGTGGTATGATAAGAACTGCAGGGCAGCTCGAGATAACCTTGGGAAGGAATTAAGACTAGGAAGGCCTGAAGCAGTAAGGCTGGCGAGAAACCAGTATAGGCAGGTTCAAAAATTGGCTAAGAAGCGTTGGGACGAGGATTGTTGGCAAGAACTTAAGGAGATTTGTGCCTCCAAGGACTCAAAGCGCTTCTGGGCTTCAGTAAAATGGGCAAAGGGTGGCATAGCACCCCAGCCTGTTAATAATGTCGCAAAGAACAGCTGGATAGAATACTTTCAACCACAGTATGCCCGTAATCCTATGTTTAATAATGTTAGCCTTCCTCCACAAGTTTACTACAAAGCACCACTATTTGTTGAGAGGGATGTGAGTGTTGTATTAGACTGTGTGGCGGGGGGGAAAGCACCAGGTATGGATGGTATTCCGGCTGATATTTTTCTATCTGACCGGAATTCCTGGTGCACCTACTTTACAATGTTGGCCAATGCAGTGGCTATGGGAGGGAAAGTGCCTGCCTCATGGAAGGGAGCAGAAATAATTCCCATATATAAAAAAGGTGACCGTTCCCTGGCTAAAAACTACAGACCCATTAGTTTGATCGACACAGCCCAAAAGATAATGGGTCGACTAGTCCAAAATAAACTGCAGCAATGGATCGACGCAAATAACATCTTGTCACCTTACCAAGCTGGGTTTAGGCCCCTAACTAGCAGCGTCGACCAAGTCCTCCATTTTCTAACAATATATTGGAGAAATGTCTCCTTGAAGAAGGGGACATTGTATGCAGTTTTTGTAGATTTAAAAGCCGCTTTCGACTTAGTCCCCAGGGAAAAACTTTGGCAGACCTTGGCGGATGCAGGCATAAAACAGGAATTGCTCACACTCCTTGTTCGCCTACATGAAAACAATTTCGCAAAGATACGATGGGGCAAACAAGGAGAGGTAACTGATTCCTTCCCAGTTGAACGTGGGGTGAGGCAAGGGTGTGTCCTAGCGCCAACTCTCTTTTCCATTTATATAAATGGTATTGTTGAACATCTAGAGAAGATTGCTAGTGACGCCCCTGTAATAGCCGGCTCTCGTGTACCAGTTCTCATGTTTGCGGACGATACATTATTACTTTCCCGCACCCCTAGTGGGTTACAAAAAGTAGTTGATGCCTTTGGTGTATACTGTGATGAAAAGGGCCTAGAACTAAATACTACCAAAACGAAATTCATGTGCCTTAATCAGCAGTCCTCTTTTAAGGGTGTAATAAAATACAAAGGAACACCCCTAGAAAGAGTTGACTCATTTTCATACCTAGGCATCACTCTGCAAGAAAACATGAGCTGGAAACATCACATAACTACAACCCTTCTAAAATTTAGACAGTTAGCAGGTGCCATCTCGCTAAAACACCGTACCTCTTTGACAAAGCCTCTGAACTGTGTCATGGAAATTTATTCTATGAAAGTCCTGGGGGCTTGTTTATATGGTTCTGAATTATGGGGTTTCTCAAACTTGAGCGATCTGGGCCGAGCGGAAAATAGGTTTCTAAGAGGGGTCGCAATGGTCCCCCAAAGTACCCCAATAATTCCGTTAAAACTTGACCTGGGCAGAAAATCAGTTGTGGATATAGCGAGGCTTCGGCCCCTCCTGTACTGGAGGCGAATTATGGTGACCCCAGAGTTAGGCCACTATGCAGCAGCATTGATGGATGTCATCAAATTCGATAGTTTCCATACCATCCCATGGTTAAGGGAGCTGCGGGGTTTACTTACAGAATTGAAATTGGACCACCTATGGGACAACAATGATCCAACTTGCTTCCCCTCTAAGGATAAGCTAAAAGATCTTTACTGGGAGATGATATATCTTGCAATGTTTAGTGACAGTACAAGTGCAAAGCTAACATCTCGCTTTTTAAACTTAAAAATGTATCCATCATACGAACGTTTTTGGGACCTAATTGAAAAACCGTATGATAGAAAACTTTATTTTCAATTTCGCATTGGTACATTACCGTTAAATGCGTTTAAGAAGCATTGGTCCCAGACATGGAATGAACATTGTCACCATTGTAATGAGGAAATTGAACACATCTCCCTTTTTCTGTTTTGTTGTCCTCTGTATTTGGCCCCCAGACGCAAGTGGTTAAAACCGGTGTGCTTAAAGTTGGGAACCCGAAGCCAATCCGAAGCCCTCAGGATACTTGAATCAGACTGTACAACATTTTATGTGGTTGGTGTAGCAAAATATCTGGCATGGTCGTGGTTAATTCGTACCCGATCATTATTGGCTACTGTATTATAATGAAATTATGTATATCCATAAATTGTCTTTTCTTGCGACAAGCAGTATGTTTTTTAACCTATGAAATGTGTCTTTTTAAATTGTAATAATGTGTTGTAATTTTATGACCTTTTACTATGTATTATTCGACATCTAATGTTTAATATGTATTTTTAGAAGTATTTTTATCAGTAGTATTTATTGTATAGGGCTAGGTGAATGCTTTTATGACAAAATGTCGAATAAAGCTTATAAAATTGAAAATTGGAAGGGAAACTCACGCCAAGGTGCCAGGTCTAACAATTAGCGATTTTTCATTTATATCATGATTTGCGAATATCAAAAAGAGAATCGCAAAAATTTGCATTTTGAGATTCGCAACTGGGGATTTTGATACATATGCCCCAAAATCACTAACATATTGGCATATCTCCTGCCCAGAGATACCAACAATACACAAGAAGATACATAAAGCAGCACAAATATGCACTGGTCTCCAGGGGAAGACCAAACCATATACTAAGAAAGTGGAATGCAAACTGCAAAGGAGAGCGGAACTTGGAAAAGAAGACATAGAGAAACTGGAAGAACCAGGAACTACCTGAGATGAGTACCCAGGAACCCCACAGAGGCTGTGTGCAGTGTTGGAACACAGCCACATGTTTATGTTTAAGTTTTTTATAAAAGTGCTCTTTACTCATTACCTTGGTCTGGGCCGGTCGCCAGCCTGCGATCGCATATAATATACACACTCTCCTGATGTCGCGCGGCAGGCTCGTCGCCCCAGATTTGAAACTTTATGCCCTTAGTTCCCAGGCCAGGTTCCTTTATTTCTGGCCCATTTCAGCTAAGTATGGGTGCAAAATCCGTCCCGCTCGCGGATTTTGTGGATTTTCGCGATCCGCAAATCTCACAAAATTGCAGAAAAATTTGCAAATGCGCTCGCAGGTGGATTTTGGGCAGTTGAGTAGAGGTATCGCACAAACTGGTAGCGTCTTCTTGCATAAATATTAAGGGCAGGGTTCATTCTGGCACGATGCTCCTGTCACAAAAATTAAACCTCACCATGGAAGCACTTACATATATAAATAAAGCAGGTGCCCGAGTTGAAGCTCAAATTCAGTAATGCATTCATCAGCCCAAAAACAATTGTGAGCTTTTTCGAGGCAGGGCCGGTGTGCTTCCCCCCCATATCTACCGTCGAAAATTAGCTGTGATGCTAGATGGAGGCCTTTGCATTCTTGACTTTCACGAGCGCAATCCCAGTGCAGTTCCTGTGACCAGGGGCTTCTTTCTCCTCGTCTGCTGCTCTGATCGGTCTCTGACCTTTTATACACACAAGAGGCATGTGAACTTGCATAGAAGCCCTGCCCGTTTGGCCCCGCCCACATACTAGCGGTGTGCACCGTCTTCCCGCCCTTTACCCACTATGATGGACAGCTCACTCATGGGACCCCTGCACCCTTCGGCACAATGGCATAGTAACACACACATGGTCACATGGAGACAACTCTTCTGGCACTTTACGTAGCTGTAGTGTAGGAAAAGCACTATACATTTACCCAACGAGGTGGCACTTACTGATTAGCCAGTAGACAGTGGGAAACAGTCTATTTGTGCAAATCCGCGAAATTTTTCTCGAACTCGTGAATTTTTTTGCAATTTTGCGCAAATTTGTGGACAGCAAATCCGCAAAATTTGCCCATGCTAAATTTCAGTCTCATGTTGCTGTGGAGGCCAACCTTGCTGACACGCACTGAGATCGACACGGTTGCAACCTTACGCTGGACATTGGAAGGGCCCTGTAAATTCTACGGCTCTGCTATGTTCTCCATGAACACGATGCCACTTGCTCATCCACCCTCTTTTCCTCCTCTCCAGTCTTCTGGGATGGTTAAACATGCCACTCGCCTGGAGCTATCTACAGTGTGGTATCTCTACCCGGGGACACTTTTTTCTCACTTGCCGCCGACTCCGGCCCCATGGACACCCTGCTGTATTACCAACTCAGGGCTGGTTGCAGAGAGCTTCACCCCTCGTTTCCCCAGCCCCCTCCCTAGATGGCCACTCTCAACCTCCTTTACGGGTCTCCCTCCCTTGGAAACTAGTCACTAAAATTTACGATCTTACATTGGTAGCATCTTCCATTACCACTGACTGAGCACAGGCAGCGTGGGGTGAGGACCGGGGTGTAGAAATATCTCAAGCTGACTGTCTCTATTCTTGCACACAGATTAAACTCCCATCCCCAAAAAACCATTTGCGCCTGATCCTCTTTAAGTATTGACATAGGCTCTATTGGATTCCTACCCAGTAGCACAAGTTGAGACTCATTTCCAACGACAGATGCCTGTCCTGCTATGCCCCTGTGGCTGACTTCTCCCTCCTCGCCTGGCTGTGCCCCAGGTCACCTCATATTGGCAGAGAGGTCAGCGCAGCTATTTCCGAGATCACCTCGTTGCTGGTCCAGCCCGGTCCCTTGCTCTGCCTTTTAGGCTTCTTTAAATTTTGCCCAGATGCCTCCCGCCGCTTGAATGCCATGCTGCTTGTCCTCGCGCGGCGTAGGGTCTCCATGTGCTGGGGTCATAGGCCTGCACCTAAGGTCACTCTTTGGGTCAAAGATGCATCGCGCTGCCATACTCTCCTGTCTTCATTCTGGGACCTTATGCCAACCAGATCCCACCCAATAGACACATGGGGTCCACTCGTGTACTATCTCTACAGTCACAATTCTCAGTGCCCGGCGACCTGTCCCGCACTCCCCGCCGGAGCTCCGCCCGCGGCGGCCGCTGGTGTTGGTCCATGAGCTGCTTTTTCCTCGCTCTCACTCCCTTCTGCTCCATTACCCCCTTCCCCTATGCATGATGCCTCCCTCCAGGGCCCACTTTACTGCCCTAGTGATTTTACGATATTTCTTCTCTGTATTGATCTTCAGTGGTATGTGCTCGAGGTAACCTTCTGTAGTGTAGTTCCTATATTCCCAATAGGCTCTGCGCATTGGAATAACGTATACTATAGTTCAGATGTAGGAATGAGGTCGACTAGGTCTCTATCGAATATATTAGACTTAATTGTGAGTGCCAGCTAGCTCAGAGGTCACTAGAAACTTTCTTGAATAAACAAGAAGGGATTAGTTTCTGACAACCGCATAAACATGACAAATTTGTTTCCCAAGAATAAGAAATCAATCTCTAGAGTCGCGGAAACAGTAGATAACTATTTTACTCAGTCAATCGTGCATGCTTCGTTTCACCATAAGTGCAGAGAAGATAGAGAGACTGGTGTTTTCAATAAAAGGGTATTTATTGAACAGTCTTCTTTCTCAAGCACAAGAAATGAACTGCTACAATCGTAATACTGGTTATAAAGTACAATGCGTACAGTACAAAGAGTATTATGAAATAATACTGAAAAAGTATGATATGGTTTCTAAGCCATAAAATACATAAAATACATACATTATTAAATAATGACTAAAAGTACTCAACTGGTGCTTCTAAAATATGCCAACCCCGGTGTACCTAACCTAGGTCTAGTGCAAGGGAAGAAGTAATTGAGGTGCAGCTTAAGTTTAGTATTCTTTTGCCAAGAATCTATTCCAAGAATTTTCTAAGGGTCTAATCAGCTCCGTACCTTGGTTTGGAATGAAGGAGGTCTTGTATCTCTCTCTCAGGACTCGATTTCCCAGCAACCCGCAAGGGTAGCCTGGAAACACTGGAGCAGGATTTTTCAGCAAGAGAAAAGACAGCGTCTCTCTCAGTGCGTCAGCTGGAGGGTCGGCTTCCTTCGGCACTTGCTGCAGCAGGGCGTCGGGCAAGTAGGTAGTCGAACTGCTCCAAACCACCGTGTGTTTGTCTGGGCAAATGTGGGCATATTTATATCTTGAAGTTGCTGAGTTTGACGTAAGGTTGGACATAATAACGTCATCAAAGGCTCAGTTCTGTGAAAACTCCTTGAGTTCTTGGATAAATCCATATTCAAGCAAGTGGAAGTCCCTGACTGCTGAAGGTGAGTTTTTCCAAGAAATCGTTGTGGATTCTCGGAACTAGTGGAAGTAGCCATGCCGTATTTGGGCTGCATAGGCTAAGTCTAAATATTGTTATGATTCCTATGCCTATATACGGATAGGGTGATTTATACCTATTTATGGGCATGAATCGGGAAAATTACACTGGGGCCCTAGATTCATATACAACACTTCGCTGTAACATATTGTATGCTTTTACATGATGTCTTGAAACAGTGTGATCTTGTAACCTTGGTGTGCAACTTGTTCAATAAAGGTTTTTGAAAAATCTAAAAAAAAGGTTTTAGCTAGCAAATCAAGTCTATCTTGATCAATGTTTTAACATGCTTTGCCAAGCCTCCGCCTTCCATATAGGAAATGTGTTCTTATAATATTGCAAGGATTCCACTTGTGGCCAGATTTAGTTTTTTGGAGTTTGAGAAGCTCTGAGTAGTTGATCTCTATTGAAAAGAGGCTTCTCAGCTGCCATTTCAGCAAATACAGTTGGAATGCTAACCCACTCCAATCCTGCTCTCGGGTTTAACTCAAGACATCACGTCTGGGGTGGGGGCATAGGGGGTCGTCTCCCAGAGCCTGCAGTTCTTGACAGATTCAGGTTTGCTGGTAGGGAGGGAAAAGGGCACCTCTTCTACCAGAAAATGGTTTATTTCAGATTAGAGTGAACTGATTACACTGTTCAATGTAAAGGTTAGGTGATAAAAATGTTCTATTTATTTATTTATTCGTCCAATTGCAGCTAGTGTGAGAGGACTAGAACACAAACAACTGTAAAACGATGAGAAGAGCAAGTAAACTTAGAGCAAGTAAGAATGTGGCAAGAGGCACAAAGAACACAACTAGGGGGGTTCTGTCTCCTAGGAGCTTTAAATTGCAGGGAAGGCCGCGCACACAGTTTTGGTTTGCGGAGATTACAAGCCACTCATTATAATGATTGGTGTCCATTTTAGGCCCAAGAAGCCCTCATCTACACCAGTTTTCAGGCTATCCACAGAAGATTCATTACACAGGTTCATCTAGAGGGACATGGTTTACATAATCTGTGAATCAGAATTATTTTATATTTAGTATTTTTAGTGCCAGCAGCCCTCATTACATAGTATGTGCAAACTTACACATAAGAGGACTTTGAAGAACTTGCTGCCCGACAAGAATGGGACGCCACTAAGAGGTGGCAGCCCACTTCAGCTGTTACTGTACAACTGGCACCGCCCTGTCGTTCCAGGATCTGATGCCTTCTTGCATCTGTCATTGCGTACAATCTGTGTGACAGCTGTTACTGTACAGCTGGCACCGCCCTGACCTTCCAGGATCTGATGCCTTCTAGCATCTGTCATTGGGTGCAATCTGTGATCACACTTCAGACGGGGTATTGCGCTGATTACCACACCTTGATAGTCTGATTTTTTCATCGCCTGTGGTACGTTCCCCTCGCACTTTGTGCTTGCCACTTGTTGCTGTAGATGAGATGGGGCACCGGCACTGCGCCCTAGCGGAGTGCGCGTTGAGGTCAGCCGGCAGCTGACTGGCTTGTGCAGGCTCACTTTATGATGCGCCGGTGTTGCTGATGCAGTATTTCTCAGGTGCGCGCAGCCCTGCATGCACCTCCTGCCCTCTCAGCATCAAAAGAACTTGGGGGCATCTCTAAAAGGCCCTGCGATACATATCGCTAATCGCGCTTAACGTGATTCAACGTATTGCCGGCTATCGCTGGATATTATCGCTGAGATAGCGCGTTATCAACAACGGCTATCTCCAAAGCAATGAAATATCCAGCGATAGTGACGAAATGCTGCAACATCACTGGTAATCCAGCGATTACATGTCAGCGATAGGGTAGTCCTTGTTGATATGCCATGGGGGATTTAGCATGATAATCCACCCCCCATCGGGCAATATGGGTAAGGCAGCAGTTAACTTGGCGTAAGGAACCAGCTTTAATCGTCTCTTTGGGTGACTTTCATGGTCGTAACGCGGGAATGGGGCATCCTTGTTGATAACCTGAAGCCGCGTTATCGATGTTCTGACATGTAGTGGATGTCAGGAACACCTAGGGCCTCATTTATGAGGCCTTGCGTCACTTTTACGCTGCTGGTGAGTCACTTTTTGTGACGCACCAGCAGCGTAAAAAAAGGTGCCTTGCTGCACCATATTTACAAAGTGACACATCTAGGTAGATGCGTCATTTTGTAAACCCCTGCACTACATTATACCTACGCCAGGTATAATGTATGCAGAGGGGGTGTTCTGACGCAAGAAAGTGTCATAGAAGTGACGCAGTGAAATCTATAAGATTTCACTGCGCCACTTCTAGGACACAAACGTGTCAATTTCTTACGCCTCTCTCACAGCAGGTGTAAGACTGACGCAGGCCCTTTCACATAGGGCTTGCCCCATGTGAAAGGACACACTGCTGGAGTTGCGTCACTTTTGTGACACACTCCAGCAATGCGTCTCTTTTGCGCCATACAGATACGTCAGAAATACTGACGTATCTGTAACTCCTTGCGCCATGATGCGTCATACTGTAAATATGATGCATCATTGGGGTCGCAAGGAGGGCACAGTGAAAAGTGACGCATCGATGTTTTCATGCAGCGATGCATAACTTTTCACGAATGAGGCCTCTACCTTGCATCTCATTAGCGATGAGATGCAAGGCATTAGTGAAATGTGCGATGCCCCAAGGTAACACACGCTAAAGCCGATTAGCATGCTCTTGCTAATACCGCGTTAGGATTATCACCGCTTTACAGCTGGAAAGGGACACTAAAGCGGCAATAATTGTCTTCATAATATACCTCTTGGATAGTGTGAGGGTGGAGGAAAAACAGTGGGATAGTGTGAGGGTGGACAGTAAACAGTGGGATAGTTTGAGGGTGGAGGGTAAACGGTGGGATAGTGTGAGGGTGGAGAGTAAACAGTGGGATAGTGTGAGGGTAGAGGGTAAACAGTGGCACCGACGGCAGGAGTGACTGCTCTCTGGGAGGGGGTGCAAACGGAGAATGGAGAAAAAAACTCATTTTCGTTAGGTAATTACATGTTGTGTGGTCAGCAATATACCCCATTGCTGTTATCTCTGTCTCGTTTATCAGGTATCACCTTCTTTTTACGTCTCTAAACAGCAGCATTCTTCTACTGACTTCCACATGGTCACTATTTTACAAAAGCTGCGTACCGTTACAATCCGATTGTTTTTTAGAGCCAGAATCTTACTAGGTGACGACTTAACAGCATTCGGTATTGCCATAGGACGCGTCCCTTCCCTAGACAGTTCCATTTAATGTATCAGACATTCCAGCTTGGGTCCAGGGCTGCGATCTGTTTAGGCTCACCGTGCGCTTCAAGGCGCTTAAACAGTCAACATACAAAAAATATAGAAACCCATAGTCCAACCACTTAACAGTTCAGATTAAACCAGATTAAACTCCTAAAAGTCATATATTGACAGTAATACAAAATATACAAAACAATGTAGTCATACATACATTTCACATAAAACATATGCTGCCCACTTTCCCAATCAATAATAGTTACCCTATGTATGTGTTCCTCTGTATATGAACATTTTTTCTCACTATGGATATGTACCTATCTTTGGGTATTGCTTTATATAAACATGTATAATAATTATGTTATAAAAAAATCATCTTTAGTCTACATGTACTTGCTTCCATTGTGCATCAATGTCCCTTCCATGTACTTGGATCTGTGTGTCTGTTACTTTTCTGCTGAAAAAGCATATCCAATGCACTACCTTATTTCTCATCCTGTACCTCTATCAATATCTTTAATCTATTTATACTTACCACCTTTTTGAATCTATATACTTTCAATGTACTTATGGATCTATATATTCATCACTCGCTTCTAATTTAGCATTTCCAATGCACTACCCTAGTTCTCAGCCTCTACTTCTCTCAAAAAATCTTCTAGCCCAACTTTCTGACTCATCTCAAACTTATGTCTACTACTCTTTCCAATGCACTACCCTATCTCTCACCGTATACATCTATCAATATATCCTCTGCATCCACTCTCTCATTTATCCCAAACTCCATACCACTACTATGATCCCAAAATAACCCTTTCTAGACTCTCTCCTACTCTGCCCCTCCTTGCATCATCTGACACCTCTTTTCCTATACAAATCCCCGAAAACAAACATTTCTAAACTCTTCCCTCTGACTCTACCCCTCCAAAAACCCTTTTTACTCATCCAAAAGCCACCTCCTATTGCTATGACCACTGCTATGACCTAAAAAAAGAAATCCTTCACTCTTCTATCCCTCCACTATCCTTTTCAATCTAAATAACAGACTAACATGTTCACTTCTCAAATTTCATATTCCACTATACTGATTCACCACTAATCCTTTATGGGTTCCAGAGTAGCGTGCTACTCGCCAATAAACCGTTTCAACACCCCATCAGGGTTATAAGCTATATATATAGCAAACCTTGTTTCCCTTTTCTACCCCTCCCCAACCATTCTCAATCCAAATACCTGACTAACATATCCAGCACTCAAATTAATTTCATGTTTCACCATACTAATTCAACACTAATCCTTATGTGTTCACTGAGTAGCGTGCTACTCTCAAAAATAGTGCTTCAAAACCCCATCAGGGGTAGCAAGCGCTATATGAATACAAACCTCTTTCCCTCTTCTATCCTGCCACCTACCTTTCTCTATCGAAATAACTGATTAACATATCCACCACTCAAATTACTTCATATTTCACTATACTAATTTTTCAACACTAATTCTTTATGGGTTCCTGAGTAGTCTGCTACTTGTCAGAAAAGTGCTTCAAAACCCATCAGGGGTAACAGGTGCTATATGAATGCAAACCTTTCTTCCCTTTCTATCCCTCCGCTATCCTTCTCACTCCAAGTAACTGACTAATATCCACCATTAAAATTACTTTCATATTTCACCATACTAATTCACCACTAATCCTTAATGGGCTTTCGGAGTAGCGTGCTTCAGCACCCCATCAGGGGTAACAAGCGCTATATAAATACAAACCTTTTTTCCTCTTCTATCCTTCCAAATCTAAATAACTAACTAACATATACACGACTTAAAATTTACTTGCATGTTTCACTACAATAATTCAACACTAATCCTCTATGGGTCCCGGAGTAGCATGCTACTCGCCAAAAAAGCTCGTCAGGGGTAGGAAGCGCTGTACAAATGCAACTACAATACAATACAATACAATAGGTACCCAAAGGCTTCCACGCAATGGTGAGTACTGTGCTGAGTAGGGCCTCTGGTACGTTAACATGGAAACAGGCATATCTTGACTTTCATCCATAAGGAAAGCTAATTTTCCAGTGCTTTGAGATTGGTTGGAAGATCTGTCCACAATTTCAGTATTACGTTTGCAAACAATCTCCCTTCCCATCTCATCCTTTTTACCCTGGTTGTACTGAGGAAATCAAGATGAGAGGATCTCAGGTGTCTACTTGGAACATAAATGATTACCAACTCTTACTGGGCCCTTGTAAACATACCCATAAGAAGTCAACTGAGAAGTCTGGATTGCAGTTATGAAAAAGAAGGACCCTTCTTAGAGACCCTGAAGAAACCCTTTGGAGGATGGAAGGTTGGAGAGCAACCCCGCCCGTGGACACCCCAGGAAGCAGGTTACATGCACCAGGGGAGTTGGGTGCATAGGGGTGAGTCTCTGGAAGAAATGCATTTGAAGAAGCCTGTGAAAAAGTCTGGTTGAATCCAAGGGTGAACCCAAAAGGACTTGGCCTATCGGAACTTATAACAGAAGAACACAGCAACAACAGGAAAAACAACCATTATAAATGCAGGGAAATATATGACAGCCAATAGAAATGGAGTAAAGGAAAGTGGCAAGCAGAGAAACCAATAAAAAGGCAGGAAAGCAAGGAGGCTGGATGTAAGTCCCTTTTAAGATTTATATTAAAAAAATTTGTCAAGTGCAGTGCAAACGCTGTGCCGGCGAAACCTAAAAATGTTAGCACATTTTTTTAAAAGCTGTTTCAAAAAACCTTCGAAAAATTAGTTTGTTAAGACTATTTGATGGTTTGTATGAATGGTGGTGTTTTATGAACAAAGTGCCTGATTTAGAATCCAGAGGACGGGTTACTCCATCACAAATGTGTCATTGAATATAATGCACTTGTAATACTGCGGACAGGATACATATCACGTTTGTGACAGCGTAACCCGTCACACGAACAATACATCTGGACCTAAACTGTTAAACATGTTATGACATTGTAATAGTTTTCCTTCATCACAGTCTGTGTGATTTTTAATGAGAGCTGCAAGCGGTGTAAACTCATGATACCTTTGCTGGTGCTTTTAGAGTTGAATATTTGTGGTATTCACTGCCTCTTGCTTAGGATGTTGCCAGATTTTATTTAATGCCTATTTCACTCCTTTCTTCCTTGCAGATCAGCGACGGCGCTCAGACCCTTTTACTCAGTGACAGAAGAAGATTTCCTACCTTTTACCGGATTGCCCCAAACGAGCTGTCCTTCTTCATTGGAGTTGCTCAGTTGTTAGAATATTTCCACTGGACGTGGGTGGGTCTTCTGACCACGGATGATGACGGTGGGGAGAGAGCGCTGAGGGAACTGCGGGCGGTGGTTGGCCAGGCTGGAGGCTGCATCGAGTTCTCCTATATGATCCCCTCATATATTACTGCGATTGACGCTGTGAACGTGCCCACTGTCATGGATGCCATCAGGATATCCACCGCCAAGGTGATCATTCTCCACAGCACCCCAATGGCCCTAACGAGTTATTTCACAAACAAGGGTTGGAAAAAGCTACCTCGTAAAATCTGGATTCTGTCAGGGTCTACCTGTAACGTTTTAGGCTCTTATCTAATCTCCAACATTTTTAATGGAAGTCTAGCACTTTGTATACAAAGAGGAGAAATTATTGGATTTCGAGATTTCCTCAATGAAGTTACTCCATCAAAGTTTCCAGATGATCCAGCCCTGAAAATTCTGTGGGAGGTGAATTTCAGGTGTGTCCTAAATGATGGAACCTATGATAATGTGGCAGACACATCTGAATATTTTTGCTCAGAAAATAAGACATTTCCGATGTTGAATGAATATAAGCGCATGAACTACAGAGAGACATACAGTGTTTATAAGGCAGTCTACACATTGGCGCATGCTTTACATGACATGTATTCATCTGATCCTGACCCAGGAGCTGACCGCATCAGCTGGAGATCCAGGAAGGAACCATGGAAGGTAATCGTGGATCACTTGCAAAAGGGAAATTTATTACATTTACAATTAAAAAAGGAAAGTGTTTTCTGTGATTAACAGGTTATCTGACGATGGTGTAGATTGCAGATTTCAGAGTTTGGTCTGAGAAAAAAACATTGCTACTTTACTTTATGCAGAATGTACAGATATTTATTAATGGATAATGTTTGACCAGTTATCTGGAGACAAGGAAACGTATGAGCAAATAAACAATTCTGTAACAAATATTACCAGTTGTACATACAATTATGATCACATTTGATTAGCAGTGTCTTTTGAGGTGACCAACTGTCTGCAAAAGTAAATACGGCTGCAGAGCCTGAGTTCTCCTAGCTCAGATATAAAGTAAATTTACTGTATTGGTGGGCTAGGTTAAGTCCTCCACTGCTCATCTAACACATCCCTTTTTGGACAGAATTGATGGTCAAGGTAATTTAAGAATGGTCCAAGGAGTCCCCTCCTCTTGGTTAATAACATTTTACACTTTTGAGCGAAAGTTTGTGGTAGAGTCTTGCTGGAGTAGGCCTTTCGTACTTGGTAAATCCAAAGCAGATTCTTGTACAGTAGTGGATGGGCTTCTGCCTGATCTTAGGTGTCCACCACCAGGTCTTAGCATTATGATATTTGCCTGCAAGTCCATGACAGGGGACAGCACATTGACCATTTCATAGTCCACATCCCTGGGTGTGACAGGGTGAACCATGGTTGACTTTGAAGGAAGTCCCCCTCTTTATGATTCTCTCTAGGCTTAGGTCCAGATCAGCAGCAGCTGGCTGGCTACCTGTGGAACCGAACCCTGAAGTAGATTTAAACATGGCGATGCCTCAGCGCCCATTCTTTTAACTCTATATCTTTGAGGTAAATCCAAAGTCCCTGCAGCATCCCATGGCTTTCCATCAAGGCATGTTCATTTTTTTGTTTTATTCTTCAAGTGTACAAAATACCACTTTGACCATTTTCCGGGGGTTTGAGAGTGAGTGTAATGCAGGGTACACAGACAAAATATCGAGTTTTAAATATCGATATACAATAATATCAAAGTTTAAATATCGATGGGACAAAATATCGAAGGTAAGTAATATCGACAGTCTTAATATCGATATTAGTATGATATCAGTAATATCGAAGTTTTAAATATCGATGTCAATAATATCGAAATAAATAACTTCGATGTTACTAATATCAATTTTTAAATACATTTAGTGTATATTAAATTGTATTTATTATGTTTTATTATTTATTTTTAATGTAATTTAATTAAATATTGTCTTTTACTACTGTAGCGGGTTGTGGGTTTATAGGGGAATAGGGTGGGAAGTAATTTAATTATGTTAAATTAATTATTAATTAGTAGGAATTATTAATTAATTAATTGAGAATTAATATTTAATTAATTTTAATTAATTGATTAATTGATAAATATGTTCTGTAGCGGGTTATGGGTTTATAGGGGAATAGGGAGGGAAGTAATTTAATAATATTTAATTAATTATTATAAGTTTGTACATATTTTAATTAATAATTAATTGGTAATTAATTTATATTAATTAGTTAATTAATTAATATAATTTTGTACATATTTTAAATTATTAATTAGTTGGTAATTAAATAATATTAATTAGTTAATTACATTAATTATAGTAATTGTTTTTATATATAATTTTTTTATTCTTAATTAATTAATTGGGAAAAATAATATTAATTATTAAATTAAATTAATTACAGCTAATGTGCTAATATATTTACTTTATTGTTATTGTTAATTAATAATTAATTGGTAATTAAATAATATTAATTAATTTTGGGTAAAGGAGTATTTTTAGGGTTCAGGGTCAGTTTTCAGTTTTTGGGTAAAGGGGTATTTTTAGGGTTCAGGGTCAGTTTTCAGTTCTTGGGTAAAGGGGTATTTTTAGGGTTCTGGGTCAGTTTTCAGTTTTTGGGTAAAGGGGTATTTTTAGGGTTCAGGGTCAGTTTTCAGTTTTTGGGTAAAGGGGTATGTTTAGGGTTCAGGGTCAGTTTTCAGTTCTTGGGTAAAGGGGTATTTTTAGGGTTCAGGGTCAGTTTTCAGTTTTTGGGTAAAGGGGTATTTTTAGGGTTCATGGTCAGTTTTCAGTTTTTTGGTAAAGGGGTATTTTTAGGGATAAGGGTCAATTTTCAGTTCTTGGGTAAAGGGGTATTTTTAGGGTTCAGGGTCAGTTTTCAGTTTTTGGGTAAAGGGGTATTTTTAGGGTTCAGGGTCAGTTTTCAGTTTTTGGGGTACAGGGATATTTGTAGGGTTCAGGGTCAGTTTTTGGCTTTTGGGGTACGTGCGTACAGGGTAAAAACAAAAAAAATTACATTAAATCAATTAAATAACATTAAAAAAAATAAAATTACATTAAATTATTAAGTGTTTTATTTATTTTAAATGTATATGTATTAGTTTTAATTTTGTTGTAATATTTTTATTTAATATTTGTAAAATTATATGTATTTTAAAATTATTTTTACATTATTATTAATGCATTTAAAAAACGTTATTTTTAATTCCGATATTTTTGTACTACGATATTATTTTTTCGATATTTTTGTACTTACCTTTATGAAGATATGATTCCGATATTTTTGATGTCGATATTTTTGTGCCGATATTTTTGTATTTCGATATTCTGTCTGTCGATATTATGTCAGACATTCGTAATGCACATAGCCTTGTGGTCCCTTATAATTCGACTGATCCACAGTGCTGCAGACATCATTGCATGAATAGTATTGGGGCAATAATTTAATCAGGCTAGCACCCTTCCTATCCGAACCGATGGAAATAAACTGCGGAATACCCCAAGGATCATTGCTCAGCCCCATGCTCTTCAACATATACATGCCCCCCTCGCCACCATCGATGGACATGGGATAGGGGATGGGGCGACGCTCTGAGTGATCATGAATAGAGTCAGGCAGGAGGAAAAAGAGATGCACCATCCAGTTCCAATAAATCTAGAGAGCCTTTCAGCAGTTTTGCACACGGTCGTAGCCACTGTCGATACTGGGGGGATGAGGGACAGGGATGTGCATAGGCATAATGCAGGTATATCACGGTAGGCCCTTGATGCTGTGCACGTGCGTCTGGTAGTCAGATGGAGCATCACTTGGGATGGAGAGGACTCCCAGGATGAGTCAACGCATGGCACGTGAAGCACATAGCAGATAAGATGCATGCAAATGACAGTAAAACCTTGAGAAGATGATGGGGGGGGGGGGCGCTAGTGAGCCCGAAGCAAGATGGCAGCACGTTTGTGTAGCTCTGCCGGTCGGGGAAATAATCCGTTCACTATCCTGCACTTCTCCTAACCATATACGTCGGAGAGACAGCACTTTGGAAACCGCCTCATTTGCTGCATCAGTTCTAGTGTTTTCTGGTACTTCTGCGGCAGGTGGACGCTAGAAATGACATTTGTGTCCTGGAGGACAAAATCGCGGCCCTAGGGTACTGAGCCTGGTGACGCGGTCCGCTTGCTGCGCTGCCACTGTTCATGCCTGCAGACTGTGGGTTCTGTGCAGCGGAGCGGTGACTGATACTTGAGGGACGTGCTGGCAGGTCGAAACGTTGCTTTGACATGATCTGCGAGTGGCGAGCGCCGGCCGGCTGGGAACAAGTGTTTTTCACCGAACAACGTGGTGAGTCGGATGGCTGCAGCGCGAGAAGTGCCTGAGGGAGCTACGATCTGCAGGTAAGGCCGATTATCACAAGGAGGGACGTACAGGTGCAGCTGCGGTCGTGGGGCGAGTGTTTGAATGTGCTGGTGCTGCCAGCAGAACATTAACCCCTGACTGAGCGCACACGGAGACCTGGCTGCTGGAAGGTGCACGTAGGCCACGCAGGCCGCCATAGTGAGGCCCTGTGGAAGCTCGCCCAGATATACAGGGTAGAGATAACAAACACCCTTTCAAGCCAATAACGATTTGTGGCGGCGCCCCGGGTTTAATAAAGGGCCTGGCCTGTCTGCCCTGCCTACACCGTGGACTAGATTTCATGGACTGCTGCCTCGGATGCACCCTGGATGTTAGTGACTCATACGGTGTGAGTCTGCTAACAGTTGTGAATACTAGGGCTGAAGGAGGCAGCAAACAACTTTGGGCCTAAAATGTTTGGAGTGTGATAGCTGCCTGATCTGGCTGCAGGGAAGCAGCAGCACCACATGGCGGATCGCTGGCCCTGTCTCTGAGCTGGGTGGAAGGCGCTATGTGAGAGGAGTCAGAGGTGGGATGATGTACCATTGCTGCAGGAGAACTACCGAAATTGCGGTGCTGGGCTAGCGCATTCTAACCAAAGTAAGACTGTGTACATATCCCTGACCACGCTACAGTGTTTGGCTAGCTGGACTGACTGGTATTGCGGTGGTGTTGCTGGCCTTCTACTACGTGGTACCAGAGTTGGAGTCTGCTGTAGTGAATTGCACGACTGCTGGAGGCCGTGGTAAAGGGGTCGCAGTTGCGGTATAAGGCTTGTGACGGGTAGTGGCATGATGGGTAAACCTGACAAGCATTTGCAGTCCACGCTCTCGTTTGAGTCAAAGCGTCTGAAGAAAACCCAGATGCAGGCAGCATCCATTACTGAGACAGATATGGAATATGGCAATAGCACAAAGTTGGAAAAACTGATGCTGGCAATGCAGCAAAGTCTGCATACTGTTGATGGTAAAATAGGTAATCTGAATCTGTGCATGGATACCATGTCAGCGAAACTGGACAAGGATGGGGTGCATCTAACGGAGGCAGAACAACGCATCTCGAATGCAAGGACAAGGTGGAAACATCACAAAGTCATGTACTGAGGTAGAGAAGATACTGGAGGTCATAAGGGCCAAGAACGAATATTTGGAGGCGAGGTTGCGTCGCAACAACCTGCGCATCACAGGAGTGCCTGAATCTACCATCATGGGCAAATTGGAACTCTATGTGGAAGACATGCTTAAAACCAGGCTGGGTGCGGAACATTTCTCCAATGTACTGGTGGTGGAAAGAGCGCACCGGTCCCTCGCTCCATGTGCTGTACCGGGGCGCCTCCGCACCAGATCCTTGCAAGACTTCTTAATTACTGCGACAGGGATGTGGCCCTCCCTCTTGCGAGGTAGATGGGTACTACTAAAAAACAGGGGTTGGAGGTAGCGTTGTTCCTGGATTTCACGGTAGCGGTGCAGCAGTCCAAGCGTGAGTTTCAACAAGTGAAGAAAAAATTGCAGGATATTAAGATCCAATATGCCCGCTGTACCTTGCTCGTCTCAAGTTAATGTATGGGATCATACCGTGAATCTGCATGACTCCAAAGGCCGCTATGCAATTTGTTAAGCAACTGGAGCGGCGGGATGTGAGTAGAATGGCTGGTGATGATGCAGACAATGAAGATTAGCATCCAGCTGCAGGTCGTAAGCTGGCTTTGTTTGATATAGATGTGTATAACCACACTGTAGTTAATTTGCACTTTTGTCACATCTTTACATAGCCAGAATGACCTCTACCTGAGTCATTAGTGGAGGACTGTACGATATAATGTTAATATGTGGAAGGGGATGTATTGGAGATGTTGTGTATTGTTAGGACATATCTAAATGAACATAAACCCGCCTGAGATACTACACTGGTGGAATTGCTGGACATACACCTGTAAATGCACCTAAAGTGTTAGCTGTGTCATGGGACGTTGGTTGGGTGGCATGGGTCAATGTGATAAACACTGATTGGTTAGCTCGTACTACAATGTTTAATGATCCTTTTGATCCCTGGCATACATGTGTGAGAACACAATATGTATGTGGAATACAGCTGAGTGTTATGTCATGCTGTCTCTGTTCATAATTGTGGATTTGTAATCAGATACCGTGCAATGGCTGCCACTGTCTCATGTCCCAGGGACTCTTGCTGGATGAGTTAGTATAGGACGCAAAGAAGTTAGATGCATTATGGCAAATAATAGACTTGCCCTGACCTCCCCTGGTACCAACATGGGGGTCGATGGGCGGCTGCTGTCCTCCATGAGGGTACAACCCAAGCAGTTTCTGGAGAGTTTGTAGGCTGTGAGCGGGCTTGCTACTCACGGAGGAAAGGGGGGGTGACTTTGTTTTTGATGTTTTTTTTATTGGGATTCCTTTGCATAATTGGAATGCTTAAGTGGGTGGGGGGCTGAGTTGGGGGATTGTTCCAAGGCTGCGTTGTACAAAGCAGAATCATGGAAGTGCAGAGTATGTGGCAAATAGCACAGGCACAAAGTATATAGATACTACTACATTAATGAGCACCAATGATGTCATTGGAGGCTGGTAAGGTAATATGGGTAACATGGAATATCAGGGGTCTTAACAACCCAAAGAAAACAAGGCAGGTATTAGCTTACCTGGATCGGCACAACGTACAAGTGGCATTGTTGCAAGAAACCCACTTAAACAAACAAGCAGCTGATAAAGTGGCCACTAGATGGGCGGGGGTGAAATTGGCATCGTCTTACTCCTCCTATGCGAGGGGGGTTTTGACCTCTGTTAAGAAAAATCTTCTATTTGTCATATCACATGTGAATATAGATAACGCTAGTTGATATATAATAGTGCAGGGGAAACTGTGTGGTATGATGATGACTATTCTTAATATTTACGGCCCCAATGTTGATGACCCTGATTTTTATGAGGCTCTATGGAGCAAGGTCTTTAGACTGCAACCAACTGCCATTGTCTGTGGTGGATATTTCAATGTCATACTAAACCCAGCCCAGGACCGCCACACTAGTTCGGACCCTTCTGTTAAAAAGGCTACGCAGGCTATTAAGAATGGCATACAAAATGTATCACTCATAGACACTTGGAGACTGCGGCACCCAGGGGCGCGAGAAGGTAATTGTCACTCCTATGCACATCAATTGTGGTCCTGCTTGGACTACTAGTTGACTACCACTGACATAAACTTGTTAGTTACGAAAGCTACCCACCTACCCACAACACTTTCTGACACCTTCCCATCGTTATTCACTATGATTATACCTGTTTACGCACCGCCGCTGATCCAGTGGCGATTGCAGTCTTCTGCTCTACAAGATTAGGTGTTCTGGGAGGGTGTCCGGGAAGCCATTGTGCAATACTATGAGGTCAACTCGGGCTCAGTAGATAGTTTGGCAACTTGTGGGAAGCGTTCAAGGTGAAAATACGTGGGGTGTGCATTGGACTTCAAGCTGGGGTGCTCAAATCGCTTTGGGGTTCTATGAAGAGCCTTGAACAAGAACTAATAGGGCTCGAGCATCAGTATGACAGTGTGTCGGATGCTACTACGTTTGTGACAATTTGTTCGAAAATTACTGAGTATAATGAATTTGCAGAACTGGAGGTGAAGCATATGTCCCAACGCTGGACGGCTAGGTACTATGGAGAGGGAGGGCGATCTGGAAGAGCTTTGGCAGCTAAATAACGGTATCAAGGGCAAAAAACAGCTGTAGTTCCATAGTTTGAGGGTCTGGTTTGGTGGTTCGGAACCCGTTCAATAAAGGTCGTCAGAAAAAGAAGATTTTGGTATCAGCGGACCGCAAATCACGAGTGCGGTATGTACGAGTGTTTTCCCATTAATCGATCTATGAGAACACTATGTATTTAGGGATTTCGTTTGAACCTTTGGGTTCCATTTTGTGTGCGGCAGCCATTTTGTGTGGTTGCCCTCACATAGGCCGATGACTACGGCAGAATGACTCTTTTAAGACACGTACACCTTATCTGACTTCTGAATGACCTGGCCAAACTGACTCCTTGCCCGAGGCTGACCTCGCTGAGCCAGTTCCTAGTTAAGCAGCTGGTCAGATAAAGATCAAAGAGCAGGACGTGCCGGAGTTTACAGTACACTGCACCCACCTTTCTATCTTGCTTCCAATCTGTTTCTGCTCCTTCCGTACCCTCGAGAAAACCTGGAGAAAAAACCCAACCACCGACAACCTGTCCACCTTCAAGGACGCCACCCGCAAACATCACCAATTGATCCGATCAACCAAGAAATCAGCATTCAAGGATCGACTCGACAACAACGCCCACAACAGCAAGGAACTATTTAACATCATCAAAGAATTTACCAACCTCTCCGCCGGCACCAACGACATCACTCCTTCCCAATTCCTCTGCGACTCTTTATCCTCTTTCTTCCACAACAAAATCGCCGAAATACATAACAGCTTTGAAAACCAGTCCGAAGACCAGTCCGCTTCACTCACCTCTGAACCAAAACAGCACTCTCACAACCTTTGCACCTGGAACCCAATCACCACTGAAGACACCATCCGCCTGATGAACTCCATCCAGTCAGGCTCACCAACCGATCCATGTCCCCACCACATCTTCAACAAAGCTGACTCCATCATCGCACCCCATCTCCGCGATGTCATCAACTGTTCCTTCAACACTGCTACCTTCCCGGAAAGCTGGAAACATGCCGAACTCAGCGCCCTTCTTAAGAAACCCACAGCAGACCCCTCTGAACTTAAGAACTACCGCCCCATCTCACTCTTCCCCTTCCCGGCCAAAGTCATCAAAAAAGCTGTCAATAGTCAACTCGCCGCCTTCCTTGAACCCAACAACTCCCTCGACCCATCACAATCCGGATTCCGAGCCAAACACAGCACCAAAACCGCCCTCATCGCAGCTACAGACGACATCCGAACGTTACTGGACAATGGAGAAACAGTTGCCCTCATCCTACTTGACCTCTCCGCTGCCTTCAACACAGTCTGTCATAGCACCCTTATACAACGCCTCAGCAACGTTGGAATACAAGAAAAAGCTCTGGACTGGATCATCTCATTCCTCGCCGGAAGAACCCAGAGAGTCCGCCTCCCCCCATTCAAATCAGAGGCCACCGAAGTCATCTGCGGCGTACCACAAGGATCATCTCTCAGTCCCACCCTCTTCAACATTTACATGAGTCCCCTCGCATCCATCGCGCGACAACACAACTTCAACATCATCTCCTACTCAGACGACACCCAGTTAATCCTCTCCCTCACCAAAGACCCAAACACCGCCAAAACCAATCTTCACAAAGGAATGAAAGAAGTAGCCGAATGGATGAAGAACAGCCGTTTAAAACTAAACTCGGACAAAACGGAAGTCCTCATTTTAGGTTCATCCCCCTCTTCCTGGGACTACTCATGGTGGCCACCGGCCCTTGGTACAGCACCCATACCTACAGACCACGCACGTAACTTGGGCTTCATCCTAGACTCCTCCCTATCGATGACCAGACAAGTCAATGCCGTCTCATCCTCATGCTTCAACATCCTACTCTTGCTCAAAAAAATCTTCAGTTGGATCCCCACCAAAACAAGAAAGACAGTCACCCAAGCACTGGTCACTAGCCGACTGGACTATGGAAATATCCTTTATGCCGGAACCACAGCCAAACTACAGAAAAAACTCCAACGCATCCAAAACGCCTCAGTCAGACTCATACTGGACATCCCCCGTCAAGCTCACATCTCCGGTCACCTGAAAGACCTCCACTGGCTCCCCTTCAACAAGAGAATAACGTTACGTTCTCCTCACCCATGCACACAAGGCCCCCTACGACCTAGGACCCGAATGCATCAACACAAGACTGACCTTCTACACACCCACCCGCCAACTACGATCATCCAATCAAGCCCTCGCCGCAATTCCGCGCATCCATAGATCCACCATGGGAGGAAGATCCTTCTCTTACTTAGCGGCCAAAACCTGGAATTCTCTCCCCACTCACCTCCGCCTTACACAGAACCACCTCTCCTTCAGAAAGCAGCTTAAAACCTGGCTATTTGATAAGTAAAGCTCCCACCCTCCCTCTAGCGCCTTGAGAACCTCTGGTTGAGTAGTGCGCTATACAATTTCCTGAACTTGAACTTGAACTATTTGGGTTGAGGTTTTATGATGAGTTTGTCCGGCCTGTTTGCATAGGAATTTGCTTGGTCATTTCTGGTGGGCTGGACAACAGAAAGTGGGATTGTCATTATACGATATGTTTGAAATGTCACTCCGTGATTGGTTAGTTTGTATGTAAACAATGCCACCTTTGGAATGTGATTTTTGGCATAAAAGACCATGCTCCGCTCATTGAATTTCTGCAGTCTCTAGCGAACCACCCGTGTTGTGCTTCGTAGACCTCTGTTCCTGGTTGCAGCCAATAAACTTTGGTCTTTGACGTCATCAAGAAGCATCCCATGTCTCTGTTTGCCGAGGCAAGGGAACTCGAAGGCATTGGGCGTTTTACCTGATGCCGCTAGGTTCTAAAACCTGGTCCTTCAGTTGGCGCCCAACTCGGGGCGACTTCAGCGGTACCGGTCCAAGCCCGAAGATCGTGGAGAGTTTCGTGTGGAAATTCTGGAGGAAGGCCAGCCACTTCATCGACCCCGCTATGTCGTCGTGGTCTGAAAGTCTTTGCTGCGAGGTTCCCCGCTTTCTGACGGCTACGAAGGACTGCTGCCCTGACTGTCGCCCTGTCTTGGAGCCTTAGACGATGTGTAGAGCGAGATGATAGACGGGTCTTCTGGTGACGTCATCGACATTTCAGTTAAGTATGAGTGAAGCGTCTTTCAGTCCTTAGTTTGTTTTGGTATCCTTTAGTGGATCGGTTTGATTTGGTACCTGCTGGTCCCAAAGCCAAGGGATTCGTGTATTTTTTGAGACTATCGTTTTGAGATTTCCCTTGTAGTTTGAAGCTAGACTAGTGAGCACGATGCCTGGTTTCAGCAGACTTGGAAAGATATTTGGATGTGGTTGTTCTAAGGATTCCCGGTTAGAGGATTTGTGTCCGGTTCCTCCGATTGGAACTCCTACATATGAACTCTATGTGAAGCATGGTGTGGGTCCCATTAGTTATAATGACATCTGGGTAAAATATACGAGGAAAGACGGTGTCCTACAGTGGCCCCGTTATGGTAGTTTTGAAACTGAGATTCTAGATAATCTCGAAGTTAAACTGTTCAAGAAGAAAGCCCGGCCGGCATTGTTTGACTCTTTTCGAATATTGCGCAAAGAGGCCAAACAGAAAGAAATTAAATTAGTGAAGAAGAATAAACGAGAACAGAGTTTGTCAATGGTGCAAGCTGCTATAGCGTATAGGGATAATGAGGAAGAGCAAGAGAGCGAACAGATGCTTAGGGTTAGGAAGTTAGCGGTATACAAATGCTACCCAGTTTTGCCGCGTACAGAGCAGGAAGAAAAGAAAGATCTTGTGAAAGATCCTTTAATGTCGCATCTTTTGAGTTTGCCACCTCCTTATGCACAGGATGCTATGGCACCACCGTCACCAGTTGTAGTTGTGCAACCTCCGGTTGCTTTGCTACCTGCAATTCCTCCACAGCCAGCTCCCCTTCCGTTGGCTACTGTTCCTTTGGCGCACCCTCCTCAGGGGCCGCCAACT
This sequence comes from Lissotriton vulgaris, assembly GCF_964263255.1. Taxonomy (NCBI): domain Eukaryota; kingdom Metazoa; phylum Chordata; class Amphibia; order Caudata; family Salamandridae; genus Lissotriton; species Lissotriton vulgaris. Next base: position 735,700 of record NW_028251363.1, on the reverse strand, counting down.
TTGCTTCCTTCTTCGTCTGCTACTCCTACGCCTATCTATAATACTCCTTCTGTTCTGACTTTTGATTCTTCTACTATTGTTCTGTCTTCTCTTATTCTTTCATCTTCTCCTTCTGCCAGACAGAGAATGACTGCTGCAGTTACTGGTTTCTTTTCTCCTTTGTTGGGACAACTGGGTATGTCTCCGGTTAGTGAGCATAGACAATCACGTAGTCAGTTGCCTGATACAAATGAACGTACAGTTTTGGATCATTTGGCGTGTAAGTGGATTATGTACGCTTCTCAGTATAATCTTGAGGGTGTTATGGATGTCTTCCTTCAATGGGAAGCACCAAAGCAGCGGTACGTCTTTGACATGATGAGTGTGTTCCTCCATGAACAATGGGTTGAAGAAGTAGGTAAAGCTCCTGGTGAGTTGTATCGAATACGTTCTGAATTTGCGAAAGGGACCGTTGTGGGTCCGAGTGACGTTGGAAGAGCAGTTGCGACTATCTTGTCGTTTCGTAGCGACACTCCTTCTGAACGATTGTTTGAGCATGATACGTCAGTTAGGAGAAAAGCGCGTCAATATCCGATGCGTGAGGTTCCTCCAGTTTGGAGACCTGCTGACCCTAATGCTAATCCGCATTTTCAGCGAGTATGGGTACATGTTCCTTGGAAGCGTGTTGAAGTTTTGGCAACTAAGCAGTCTTTGCCTGATCCGCGCGAAAATCCAGCAGGCTATTATAAAGAGCTCACTCAGACTGTGGGTTCGTGCATTATGAATTTAACAGACATAGATATGTTGTTTGGGAATGTTGTCCCACAACCTATCTGGAGTACGATTCGACATACAGATCATGACCAAGAATTAGGTGATACATGGATTAATATTAGTGCTGTGAATGATAGACAGGTTGGAGGTGCTAACCCTGAAGATCTCATTACTCAAATCCCTGGTAGGATAATTAATTATATGAAGACTTTGATGCCTGAAGTGCGTGTTAATTGGGACAAGTTGTCTGCTGTAAGCAGAAGAAAGACGAGACGGTGTCTGACTTTTGCACGCGGTTTGAAGAGACTTTTGTAGATCATAGTGGTCAGGATATGGCTACTGAGTGTGGCCAGAGATTGTTCGTCGACAAATTTGTACATAATCTGCTTCCCGAATAGTGCACTAAGTTGAAAGATTCTGAAAGTGCTTGGGCTGTTTCCACGTCAGCGCAGATTTTACCTACAGCCCAGTACTATGAAAATAGGCGCAAAGATGAGTTGGAGAAAGCGGATAAGAAGACTAAGGAATTGAAGACTAAAGTTCTTCTACAACAAGCTTATCCACCCCTTACTAGTAATCAACGCGATTATCAACAGAATTTGCAATATTCGAGAAACTCGCAAAGGAACAAGTCTTCTCAACAGCGTTTTCCGTATGGGCCTAATCAGTGTGCGTATTGTAAAGAAGAGGGCCATTTTAAGAATAGTTGTCCGGTTTTGTTACAGCGCACGAATGGTGCCTCTGGTGTAAGAGGTCGAGGTGCTCAACAAGCGCCTAGAGGTAGAGGTGGAGGACAGAATGGGCGTTCTTTGCCACCACAGAATTCAATGAATAGTTTTGATCAGAGCAAGGTTCGTATGGTAGGACAGCACAGTACTATACGGACGACTACTATGTCGAAGGTGAGGAAGTGGATGGTAATGATGCTAGGACAGCCATGGACAAAGAGAGGGAGTTGTTTCAGTTCTAGTAGATCCGAGTGGACCTTATGTTGAAGTGATTGCATCAGGTGTGTCAGAGCCTTTTCTGTTAGACACTGGTGCTACGAAGAGTTCTATAATATACTCTAAACTCCCTGGCACACCTTTGTCTGGCTTTGAGAATGTTTCTGTAGGTTTTTCTGGCGCCCCGGTTACAAATCCAATTTCTGCTCCGTTGTCTCTTTCTGTTGGACCTCCTAAGTTTGAAGCACCCCTCATTTTGACTACAGGTTGCAGTGAGAACTTGTTGGGATTGGATTTGTTGAAGAGATTATATGCCACTTCGTATTGTTCTCCGTCAGGAGTACATCTTACGTTGGGTGAGAGAGTGATCTCTCCGATGTATATATCAAAAGACAGACTTCCACCTGAATTGTCTTCTTTACCAGATTCATTGTGGGCTGTTGGTCCGAATGATGTAGGTCTTTTAGAGATTCCTCCATATGTTGTGATGCTGAAGACAAATGCTAGGTTACCGCGCATTCCACAGTATCGTATCTCGAGTGATGGTGAGCGAGCACTTTTGGCGATTATCTATGATCTGATCGAAAAGGGTGTAATTGAGGAAACGAGAGGTAATGTGTGTAATAGTCCCGTTTTGCCTGTTCTGAAGAGAACAGATTCTTCACAGCCTCCTGTATATAGGTTTGTGATCGATCTTCGTGAAGTAAATAAGATTGTTGTTCCACAGTTTGCTGTTGTACCTGATATTACTGCTTTGTTGATTCTGATTCCGGCTACAGCCACACGTTTTTCAGTGATTGACTTGAAGAATGCTTGCTTCAGCATCCTGATTACCGTGGAAAGTAGAGATATCTTTGGATTCTCTTTAGGAGGACGAAGTTTCCGCTTTAAGCGCGCTCCTCAAGGCTATTGCGAAAGTCCATCGATCTATAGCCAAGCTTTAAAGACACAACTTGATCTGGTGGTATTACCTGATGGTGTTGCCCTTATTCAATATGTTGACGACTTACTAGTTGCTGCCGAGATTTGTAGAGAAGCCACTTTGTCATTGTTACGCCACTTGTCTGATTTTCACCACCAAGTTTCTCTCTCCAAGTTGCAATATTGTCGACAAGAAGAAACCTATTTAGGTCACCTCTTATCGAAGGAGGGAAGGAAACTGACTGCAGAAAGAATTCAATTTATTGCAAAAATGAGTGTTCCTTCAACACAGAGAGAAGTACGTGCGTTTTTGGGTATTACGTCGTACTGTAGACAGTGGATCCCTAATTTTTCTTTATTAGCGAAGCCTTTGATAGCTCTTACTGTTAAGGATACTCCAAATCCTATTCCTTAGACTGACGAATGTAAGAAGTACTTTTCCGAATTACTTAATGCGTTGTGTTCGGCTCCTGTGTTGGGTACTCCCGACTACAGTAAGCCTTTCACATTGTATGTCCACGAGAGAGAGGGATGTGCAAGGTCAGTGTTGACTCAGCAGTTTGGCGATAAGCAACGTCCATGTGCGTATTTTTCTCCGACTTTAGATCCGGTAGCTAGAGCGTTGCCGAGTTGCTTGAGAGCTACAGCGGCAGCGGCTGTTTCAGTTCGACAGTCAGCTGGTTTGGTTATGGACAATATGTTAGTAGTAATGGTTCCAAATGCAGTGGATACCTTGTTGAACCATACCAAGACACAGCACTTAACTAGTGCTCGGTTGTCGGGTTACGAGTTGACCTTGTTAGCGAGTCATGTGCACATTAAACGATGCAATACGTTGAATCCAGCCAGGTTGTTGCCAATTTCAGTTGAAACAGATGATAGTGAAGAACAACATGATTGTTTTTTGAGAACTGAGGAAGAAATGAAAGGGAGAATAGACCTTAGGGATACTCCTCTTCCAGAGTGTGATGGTACTTTGTGGGTTGATGGTTCGTGCTTTAAGTTGCCGAAGGTGATACGACTGCTGCATATGCTGTTATGACTTTGCATACGATTGTTGAAGCTGCACGTATACCACATAATTCAGCGCAGGAAGCAGAATTGATTGCATTAACGAGAGCATGTGTGTTGGCGAAAAGTAAATGAGTGAATGTGTATACTGACAGCCAATATGCGTTTGGTGTGGCTCATAGCTTTGGGCGCTTGTGGCGTGAACGTGGGTTTTTGACTTCGCATGGAACGAAGATCCAACATGGGCAGTTGGTGAATGAACTTCTTGAATCACTTACTTTGCCGTTGCAAGTAGCGATTGTGAAATGCAGTGCCCATAAGAAAGTTACGGATGATGTTGGTCGCAGAAATGCGTTTGCGGATGAAGTTGCGAAAGAAACTGCGAGAAATGTGATGAGCCGAATGTATGTTGCAGGTCCGGCGAGATGGGTTCCAGAGAAAAGTATGTGTGAAGATACGATTGAGAGTGTGAAATCCATACAAGCTGAAGCTACAGAGAAAGAGTTGAATGACTGGAGAGAAAGTAAGGGTAGATTGGACTCGAATGGTTGTTGGACTGATTTGTCCGAACATCAAAGATGGTTGTTGCCTGACGCGTATGTGCTTCCAGTTGTTACAATGGCTCATGGGATGGCACATATCAGCGTGAAAGGGATATGTAAGTTGTTGGTTCTGGTTTGGCAGAATGCAGGAATTCCCAAATGTGCAGAGAATTTGGTTAAGAACTGTATGGTGTATTTGATGTACAATCTTGGAAAGGGAACTCCAACACCAGCTGGTCATTTTGCTCCTCCTACGTATCCGTTCGAGGCTTTGCAGCTAGATTTCATCCACATGGAGAGGTGCGACAACCTGAAATATGTCTTGATGGTTGTTTGCTCCTTCTCTAGATGGGTGGAAGCTTATCCTTTGAAGGAGAATGCTGCCTTGTCCACAGCGAAAGCCCTAATAAAGGAATTTTTCCCTAGATTTGGCTTGCCGAGAATTATCTGGAGTGACAATGGGAGTGAATATGTGGGTCAAGTAATGAAGAGAGTATGTGAGGGATTAGGAATTCGGCAGAATTTCCACCTTGCAAATCACCCTCAATCATCTGGTTTAGTCGAGTGCTATAATGGCACCTTGAAGTTAAAATTAGCCAAAATCCAAGCGAGCACTGGTTTACAATGGCCAGATGCTGTGCCTTTAGCGCTCCTGTCCACAAGAATGACTGTGCATTCACGAATGGGTTTGAGTCTGTGTGAGGTTGTGTTTGGTCGCCCGGCGAATATTTGGGGTGTACCAAGACCAACAAAGTTTAGTGACCTCGAGTACCCTGTGTTGCTTGATTACTTGCACGAACTGACTGCTAAATTGCGTGTTTTACACCAACAGGTTTACGATAGCCTGCCACAGGTTTCCGAAGATCCAGGCCATGCCATTGAACCCGGTGCCTGGGTTTTTGTGAAGAACTTTCAGCGGAGCAAGAACGAGCAGCCCCGCTGGACAGGGCCGTATCAAGTGCTCCTGTCAACACGTTCTGCAGTTCGAGTGCAGGGCAAGAAACACTGGATCCACAGCTTACATTGCAAGCAGGCACAATTGCCCTTACCGTACGACCGGTGGGTCCAGGAAGGACTCCTAGACTCTGAAACAGAAACTGTGCCAAGATTTTTGCCATTCAGCGATGCTCATCTGATTGGAACAAACTCTGAGAAAGAAAGTGACGATCTCTTGCAAGTAGCTGTGCCTCCTTTGAATCGATTGAACACTACTGAGCCTGAACTCCTGTTCAAAGATTAAGAATTGCCTGGAAAAGATTGTTATAATTTGCGACCAAGAGTAATGGGACTAATAAAGAAATAACGTTTTTATGATTTTTCTGTTTGCAGGTTAACTCTCCACCGAGGATCTCCTAATTTTTTTTTTCGAACCGCCATCTGGGTTCAGCTGTAGGGTCGCGGTGCCAAGTCTTTGGAGTGCAAGCCTGAGACACTAGGTCAAAGGTTCTGGTTGGCCTAAGGGATTTGCCCTGGGTTGACAGAGGCATTCCTTAGCATAGAACACCCTATGATCGCGAGCAGCATATTTAGTTAGGATGGATTTCTTCGAGTTGGAGAGACCTGTAAGGACAATGAATTTTAAGAATAAGATATGCAAGTTAATCACGCAGAAAAGATTCTTAATACCATGTTTGTTTTTGCTATTGAGTTTAATGTTATTTTTAATTGGTTATGTGACATTCTCTTCGAAAGTGACGTTTATTTCCACTGTGCAACCTGCACCACCACCTACTATTTCTTCTCATTCTTTTCATTCCTTGCCTGAACATGAGGTAGTTAGACGACTGGAATTTGCCAATACTTCTTTTATTCAACTTTTGCACCAACACCAGTTAGTGATGAATATAACGAATTGTTGGATTTGTGGTCTAATGCCCCATACGACCGATAAATGGTATTCCGTACTTAGTTTTTGCCTTTTAGCTTAAATGGTTCTGTTTGGGCTTATAGAACAATGTTTATTTATACCCATAGTGTCGATCCCCAACGTTCAGTGAAGACAACCCAAAGAATAGTGCTCTGGTCAAGGGTATAGTCGATATGATTAGGGGGATTAGTTCGTGTGAGACTATTCGGAGAGATTAGACACAAGCATACATTGGTTGGAACATTACTTGATATGGAGTTAGTCTGAGTGTTAACCAGCGAGCTAAAAGTTCTCCACCGATTTGGATAGTGCCCCATCAGGGTCGCTATTGTCTGCAGGGTAATGGCAAGAATCCGAGAGCTCAGCTAGGGAAGAGCGTTTGTACTGACACCTATGTATTTACGTCTCAGTCTTCCTCAGCATTCCTAGCCGCTAAGGGTACTTACTTTGTCTGCTATGACAAAGCATATACATGGTTGCCCCCCGGGCACATGTTTTGTTTCCTTCCTGTTGCCTCCCACTTTTACAGCTGTGGCAGATTACCATAAGACGAGAGTTGCTAGAGGTGTCTTCAGCCAGGAAGACACTGCAGGGCAAGAGTTGGGAGATTTCTTTAAGGGTTTTCTGCCGTTCTGGGGACCGATGGCTAACAGCAGGAATATTCGCCAGTTGACGAGAGTGGTTGAGTCCACCATAGTTGAAACTGCCGGTGCCCTTAGTAACTTGACTGCTGAGCTCCAGTCGGATAGACTTATGACACTTTAGAATAGGGTTGCCCTTGATGTCATACTATCAGACAGAGGTGGAGTATGTAAACTGATTCAATCGAGCTGCTGCGTTTTCACTCCAAACAACGCTCCGTCAGTCTTCCAGGCCATTTCCAAGCTACATATGATCTCTGATTCTGTCCACTTGGATAAAGGAGATTGGTCATTGATGGGATGGTTATGGGGATTGATATCCACCTGGGGATAGAAGATTCTGATGATCATTGGGATGGTCTTAGCTATCCTTTTCTTGTTCTGTCTCTGTGTACAGTGTGCTCCTGCTATTTGTGGCCTTTGTGCTACTTCGTGTACAAGGAGACCTGTCCGGAGAGAGGTACTAAGTACTAGGATGATGCTACAGCAACATATCAATGATTTGATGAATATAGATCCAGATTCAGATTGACATGAGTTTGGGTTTGTTGCCTATATAAGGTCAAAAGGAGGGTCTGTAGTTCCGTAGTTTGAGGGTCTGGTTTGGTGGTTCCGAACCCGTTCAATAAAGGTCGTCGGAAATAGACGATTTTGGTATCAGCGGACCGCAAATCACGAGTGCGGTATGTACGAGTGTTTTTGCATTAATCAATCTATGAGAACACTATGTATTTAGGAATTTTGTTTGAACCTTAGAGTTCCATTTTGTGTGCGGCAGCCATTTTGTGTGGTTGCCCTCACATAGGCCGATGACTACGGCTGAATGAGTCTTTTGAGACACGTACACCTTAGCTGACTTCTGAATGACCTGGCCGAACTGACTCCTTGCCCGAGGCTGACCTCGCTGAGCCAGTTCCTTGTTAAGCAGCTGGTGAGATAAAGATCAAAGAGCAGGACGTGCTGGACGTGCTGGAGTGTTTAGTACACTACACCCACCTTTCTATCTTGCCTCCAATCTGTTTCTGCTCCTTCCTTTACAACATGATTACTGATTTGGGTTGAGGTTTTATGATGGGTTTGTTCGGCCTGATCGAACAAGAAATTGGAATTTGCTTGGTCATTTCTGGTGGGCTGGACAACAGAAAGTGGGATTGTCATTATACGATATGTTTGAAATGTCACACCGTGATTGGTTAGTTTGTACGTAACCAATGCCACCTTTGGAATGTGATTTTTGGCATAAAATACCATGCTCCGCTCATTGAATTTGTGCAGTCTCTAGCGAACCACCCGTGTTGTGCTTCGTAGACCTCTGTTCCTGGTTGCAGCCAATAAACTTTGGTCTTTGACGTCATCAAGAAGCATCCCGTGTCTCTGTTTGCCGAGGCAGGGGAACTAGAATGCATCTGGCGTTTTCCCTGACGCCGCTAGGTTCTAAAACCTGGTCCTTCATAGCGCAGTGCAATCAAATATTGAAGGGGAAAATATTCACTGTGACAACAAGGGCATCATGGCCTCCTTTGTAAATGACTATCCAGATATGTATTCTATCTCAGGCTGAAGAGCCTGAGATAGAACAAAATTTAGAAGATGTGGCCCTAGTATGGTTATCAAAAGGACAGCAAGACTTTTTAATGCATCTTCTGACATTAGATGAAATACGTGACTCTATCAATGCGCTGCCAAATGGCAAAGCCACAGGCACAGATGGACTCCCAGCGAATTTCTACAAAGAATATCCTGACATATTGGTGCCTCACCTTCATGCAATGTTCGAAGATGCCTACTGCTGGACTTGGCCCTTTTCACTGAAATTTTTAGCTTTTTGCTTCCCCGAATTCAGGATGTCCCCTCTTTGTAATGTAGTTGTATTTGCCCAGTGAGGTTAAAATGCACTGGGTAACGTTAAAATCAATGCTAGGTGCAGGTGCCCTCTTCCTTCAACATGGCTGCCATAGACCCTTGTTACTGCAGCGTGGTCTTGTTAAGGCACATTCTAGTTGCCAGGAGCTGGCAAGGACCCCACACATTGTTGCCATTCCAGCCTGCCTTGCCTGAGTAGAGTTAGAGTAGGGAAGCTCCTGGCACCTTCTAGAATAGGGGCGGAGCTTAGTTTTGCTGCCTTAGAGGGTGGTCACCAGACCTGGGCCTATATAAGGAAAGGGAGGGAAACTTTCCAGTCAGTTGGGGCATCACTGACCTGGGGAACCCATGCAGGAGATTTAGGCGGTAGGGCCTAGTCCGGGACTTAGGCCACTGGGAGTGACAGGACTTAGGTGCTGCCTCTTAAGTTGAGTGAGGTACCCTGAGCTAGCCCACTGATCTGGCCCGGCTGGAGGGGAACCCAGGGACAATCTACAGTGACCTGCAGAGAAATCCAGCCTGCAGTCCTGCCTGCAGTCCTGCCTGCAGCCCTCAACTCAACCCCCCTTCAAGGAACAAGAAACTACTATTTACAAGGGCGCAAGAACCATCAAGCGCCAAGAAGAAGTCTTACTGCGCTAACCAGGACTACTTGGGATCAACCAGGTACAGGGCTGTGCTTTTTCGGCCCTTGGTCTTGACCTGGGTCCCTGTGCTATCCTGCTACTGTAGTGTGGCCTGTCCTGCATCATTTGAACTGCCTACTTCTGGCACTGCCTGAACTGCTTTAATTGCCCCCAAAGCGATGTCCCCCGTGAAGCGCTGCCTGTGAGGAGGGCTGTGATCCTCCGACCTACTGGGGCTCTGGAGACTGTGTGCCCCAAACTTACTGTGAAGCGCTGTATCCTGCATAGCCTGCCGTAGCTCCTGAACTGCTTTTGCTGTGCTCCCCCTAAAAAGCGCTGAGATTGTGTGCCACCCAAGCGCTGTGAAGCTTCTCCGTGCTGGGACTAGAAGCTCTGCTGCGCCCGAAGCCCCCCTGCCGAGGCGCTGCGGAAGTACTCACCGCCGCCGCCCCAGGCTGCCTGCTGTGCCCTGAGGAGCGCAGATTCTGCCGAAAACTGCCCCCGACAGCCCCCGGTGCCAAGAGAGGGCCGCCGTTGTGTTCTGTGGTCCGTGCCAGGCCCGGAAGAGTAGGAAGGACAGGCGCCATCATCTGTTGCGCCTGAGGGGCTGAGTTACCGCCGCAGCCCGGAGACTCACTGGCACTGCCCTGCACAGGCGCATTCACTGCCGATTCTGTACCGGCGGGCACAGGAGGGCGGGAGACTGGAGCCAAGACCCCGAGTTGGTCCCTACCCTGGGGAAAATGCCACCGGGCCCCGTTGGCCCCAATTGGCCCAGAAGAGACCCCGAACTGGGCCAGGATCTCATTTAGGCCCCTTGACTGGTACAGGGACGAGTTAACCCCTGGCTAGGGGTATGTTACTGTGGTTTGAAATGTTGCTCAAACCTGCTTCATAAGAGTAATTGCCCAAGGGACCGGGGCTTATGAACTGTGGCCCCATCTTTCATGAAAGGTGATGCATACCTAATGAACAGTTCTACTTGCGCTAATTAAATGTATTACATTTAATGAAATGGGTAGCCCTGCTAAATGAAACGTGTTATCCTGACCTGATGGGATGGTTATCCCTATTCAAGGAAATATTGGCTTGGTTTAAGTATTAAAACGCCATTCCTACCTAAATGCACTGGTTACCTTAGGCACTGTTTATTCTTGCTTTACTGAATATTCTCCACATATGGTAAATCAAATGTTTATTCCTGCCTGACGCAGTATTTTTCCTTTACCTAGTGAGATGTTGTCTCATTCTCCCAGAAACGTTTATTCCTGCAGTGTGAAGTGCTTACTCCTACCTAATGCCAGGTTTCCTGGAAGCCTACAGTTAACTACTTACAGGTTTACTACTGTGTAAAGAAACGTTATATCTTTCCTGACAGGGTTATGGTGATATGCTGAGTTCATTAGGGAATCACCCCCTTTTCTCCTACAGTGATATGATTATTGAAATGTTCTTCCTAGTTAAGGAAATGTTTTACGTTGGCTTCATGGAATGTTCTACACCTGCTTAAGGGAAGGTTTTTATTCCTGCATAAGGGATTTCATTACTGCCATAGGAGAAGCTAAATGAAAGCCTACGGTTAACTCCTGAATTGGTCATATAATGAAATGTTTTACCCTGGTGTAGTGTGAAGAATGAAATGCTGATCTATTGAACTGCTCCCTTTACTCCCCCCTGAATGAAATGCTTTGATGAGTAATAGATACTGTGATTTTCCACTCCTGAACCCTAATCTTATATAAAAGTTATTTGATTTTTAATCAAACTCACTGGAGTGGTGTCAGTCATTGCGTGTGTTTTATTGTCTCGGTGGATGCGTGTGCTGTGTAGTCACTTAACACCTAAGCTTTCGGGTGCCTACCTGCTCGTGCCAGGCTACCCCCGGGGAACTGGTGACCCCAGTTCCTACACCTACAAACAGAAAAAGCTACCTGACACACTCCGTGAGGCGCTAATTATAGCCCTACATAAACCGAGTAAGGAACCTGATCAGTTCAAATCATATCGGCTGCTGTCTTTAATTAACACAGATGTAAAGATCCTAGCAAATGTGCTCGCAACGAGGCTGCATTTACTACTGCCTGTGATGGTGTTACCCGATCAGTCGGGATTTGTCCCTGCTCATTCCAAAGCGCACAATTTGCGGACACTTTTTGCAGTAATGCATCTTCTGGAACCCATTTTCCTGCTGCGGCGGTCCTGCTGAAAGCAGCAAAAGCATTTGACTCTGTCTCCTGGCGGTATATGTTGGTGGTGTTGCATAGGATGGGGGTGCCGTTTATATATACTAACTGGATCAAGCTGTTATACACGGATCCAGTGGCATGTGTACGTATCAATGGTAGAACATCTGACACATTCCCACTTGGGCGGGGGACAAGATAGGGTTGCCCCCTGTCACCTCTTATATTTGCGATAGTGTTGGAACCACTGGCTTGCATATTGCGTCAGCGACATGCACAAGCAGCGCTCCGCTTTCAACAGCGACCATTAGCGGTGTCAATGTACGCCGATGACATGGTTTGTATGTACAAGAACCGGAGATATATTTGAGGCTACTTATAAGGGAATATATTAGATTTGAATGGCAGTCAGGTCTAGGTATAAACTGGAACAAGTCGGTTGTGTTCTTCTTCACAGAGTGCACAAAGTGGGTGCAATTGGAATACCCAGTGGAATTGTAGCGATCGCCCTTGGCAGAGCGGCAAGTTGCCGCAGACATTATGTTTTCAGACGTATGCAGAAAAACTACCTGTCCCAGAAGGCCAAGCGGCGCCAGGAGGCTGCACAATGGGAAGAACTTACTTAAGCTCCTCCCCTTGACCAAAACGGGGCTTGTCAATCCTGTTCCTGGTTTGTTCCATGTTGTTTTCGGATTTGGAGATCCTGACTTGGAGTTTTTTGACTAGCCTGTTTGTCAAGCGTGCAGACACCCGCCGCGACGACGAAGTGCCTGCGTGGTCAGTTGTGTAGACACCCGCCGCGACGACGAAGTGCCTGCGTGGTCAGTTGTGCAGACACCCGCCGCGACGACGAAGTGCCTGCGTGGTCAGTTGTGCAGACACCCGCCGCGACGACGAAGTGCCTGCGTGATCAGACTATCAGCTTCCCAGTGCGTCTCTGTGAGTATAACAGAACCGCGATTGTTGGGGAAAGCAGTGAGGAGAGCGGGCTCGCTCTCTTCCATTCTCTTGTTTGCAGTTCTTGCTTCAAAGCCTGAAAGAGGGTATAGTGCGGTTCGCACAAGTTTCTGATTTGTTTATACTTTGGTTTCCGGTATTACGGGCGTCATTGAGCCCAGATCCACGTACATCTCAATACAACAGTACTTTGCTAAACCAGTGCCGAGGAGAGTTTTATCCTCAGGAATCCATTACAGGAGCTTGGGTGGAAAGTGCAGTAACTTTTCGCCAGCTGTGGAGCAGACTTTCCTGTATTCACTGTACCACCAGACTTCTTTCACGGAGAGCCCACTTACACCAGTGGTAAGTCCCGGAACACTGGGGAGGTGGGGATATTCAAGTCAGTGTGAAAGTACATTATCTTCTCTACGTCTTTTCGCCCACCTTCAGGGAGGTCTTCCCAGTAAAGCCGCTGGCTCTGGATCTCGTCCTAAGAAGCTTAGAAGATCCCCTCATCCATCCCTAGGTTCTCCCTTGCGGCCTCCGACTGCGCTCGCTCCAATAGCGGTGATTGTCCCATTGTTGGGTGAAGTGCGGTGTGAGGTTGTGAGGACAGTCATCCAGTCGTTCCTGCTGGGCATAGGATTCAGGTTAGTGGCGCGTGCGATTCTTGCGCTGCTTTCAATCGTTACAGATTGACAAGCCCAAGGACACTAACCAGCCTGGACGATGGATACAAACACCATACTCACTTCTTTGTTGGAAAGCTTCTCGGAGTTACAAAGCGAGGTCCAAACCTCTCGGGCTGAAAACCAAGCATTATACAAAGAAATGTCGGACTTACGTAAAGAAATGTCTGATCTTGCCCAGAAAGAGCCTAGTGTCAGGCCTTTGATACGACCTGCTACCTTGCCCCCTCCTCCATCGTTCCAACCTGGAGGAACCTTTGCAGCCCCTTCTACGTCAGCAGACGCCACCCCTACAGTACACATACTGCAGACCCATGGCATACCTCTGGCTCCTCCCGAAAGGTTTTACGGAGATCCCAAAAAATTCGAGACCTTTCTAAACCAATGTCGCCTTCATTTACTTTGCAAGCCTCAAGTCTTTCAGGATGAATCCTCTAAGACAGCCTTCGTTATGTCCTATATGGGAGGGAACGCATCCGGTTGGACCATTCCTTTGTTGGAACGGAATGATCCCATATTACATAATTTTGCCGATTTCTGTCTCGAAATGCGTAAACTGTTCGACAGAAAGTCCCACATGTTATCATTGGACCGGGAGCTAATGACCTTACGCCAAGGTTCTCAGGATCTATTGTCCTACATTACGACTTTCAACCGACTCATAGTAGAAACAGACTGGCCGGCTCAGAAACGGATCTCTCTATTCTATCAGGGTCTTCGGGGGGAATTGAAGGACATATTAGCACAGGTGGTGCAATTGCCCTCCACATGTGAGGAACTTATTGATTTAACAGTCCAACTGGATCATCGATTGATGGAGCGGAGAGGTGATCGGAGCAGAGGGGACTCTCGGTTCTCCTATCCCGTGGTCAGATCCCGACAAGCGGGTGAGGAAAAAACCAAGCCCCAAGAGGGGCCAGAACCCATGCAAATAGGAGGAATACGAGGCCCCCTTACCAAAGAAGAAAGGGACCGGAGAAGAAGGCTCAAACTATGCATGTACTGTGGTAAAAGCGGGCATTTCGTTAATGATTGTAGAGCTCGGGCTTCTACTTCCGGAAGGAATGTATTTCCCAGAACACAGGCCACCCTGAGAACGGAAGAGCCGTCGGAAAACTAATGATCTTGGATCAGACAGAGACCACTGATTCAAGACTCCAGTCTCCTCCGGTCTCCCCCTACGTCGCGAACACCCTTCACCCTGCTGTTGCGCACATGAATATAAACGTAACCCTGCAGGTAGCAAATCAGAAACCTTTCCTGGTTGACGCTCTGTTGGATTCAGGGGCCACTGGGAACTATATCGATCAAGCTTATGCAAGAAGAATGGGTATTCCCTGTGACCAGAAAACAACGCCCGAGATGGTCAAAGCTGTGGATGGCACTGACTTGTCATCAGGACCAGTGACCCAACATACCCTGGCCTTGCTGATGGAATATGGAACCCGTCACTACGAATACATCCAATTCGACCTCATAGACGCCCCACAATTCCGGCTCATCTTAGGCATGCCTTGGCTTACTTTACATGACCCTTCCGTTTGCTGGTCAACCCGCACAGTAAGGATGACATCCAAATACTGCCAAGAACATTGCCAGAACAGAGACCATCTCCACAGTGTTCCGGAACCCTCACCTGCCTCTTGCTTGGCTGGGGCCTGCTCAGTTGACAGGTTCTGTTGTGCCACGGTTTTACCGGCGGAATACCACGAATACGCCTCTTTGTTCGATAAGAAAAAAGCCACTCACCTGCCTCCACATAGGGCATACGATTGCCGTGTGGACCTTGTTCCAGGTGCGGATCTCCCTTGCAGCAGAGTGTACGCCCTAACCGAAAAGGAAACACAGTATCTACGAACCTATATTGATGACAATTTGGCCACCGGGTTCATTAGACACTCAACGTCCCCTGTATCGTCGCCTATGTTTTTCATCCCCAAGAAGGACTGTGAGGAATTGCGTCCATGCATCGATTATCGAGCCATCAACCGGGTGACGGTAAAAAACCGGTACCCATTGCCATTGATACCCGTTCTTATGGACCAACTCAAAGGGGCGCGGTACTTCACCAAGCTCGATCTTCGAGGGGCCTACCATCTCGTGCGAGTAAAAACTGGGGACGAGTGGAAAACGGCCTTCAGAACCAAATTCGGCCTCTATGAGTATTGAGTGATGCCGTTTGGACTGTGCAACGCCCCCGCCGCCTTCCAGTTTTTTATGGATGAGGTGTTGCGGGGGTGTTTGGAGTCTTTCTGTATTGTCTATATTGACGACATTCTGGTGTACTCTGCCTCCCTCGCAGAGCACATCACACACGTCAAGGAGGTGTTGGAGAGACTGCAACGAAACTCTTTGTACGCCAAGCTTGAAAAATGTCTTTTTCACGTCAAACAAGTGGCGTTTCTGGGTTATGTGATCGATGCCCAAGGATTTAGGATTGACATGAGAAAGGTTGAGGCCATACTCTCCTGGAAGACGCCGCAGACTATCAAATCCGTTCAGAGTTTTCTTGGTTTCGCCAATTATTATAGGCGCTTTGTCCAGGACTTCTCCAAGATCATCCATCCCATCACGTCCCTCTTGCGGAAGAACGTATCATTCAAATGGGGAGAAGAGGCAGAAAAGGCCTTTCAAACCCTCAAGGTGAAATTTACACAAGCACCCATCCTTCGACATCCGGACCCCCAGTTGCCTTTCATACTCGAAACAGACGCCTCCCAGTATGCTCTTGGCGGAATATTGTCGCAACGGCACCCTACGACTGGACAGCTTCATCCGGTGGCGTTTTATTCAAAGAAGCTCACTCCTTGTGAAATGAACTATACCATCACGGACAAGGAGCTTCTGGCTATTAAAAGAGCATGCGAGGAGTGGAGGCATTACCTCCTTGGGGCTGTGCATACCGTGGAGATCATTACGGACCATCGCAATCTCCTGTTTTTGAAAACCGCAAAAGCCTTGACACCCCGTCAATTGAGATGGACCCTTTTCTTTTCCGATTTCGACTTCGTTATCAGATATAGACCGGGTACTCGGAATGGTAAGGCGGATGCTCTTTCACGGTTGGGGGAGGATGAGACAGGGAGACCTGTTGAATCACCCTCAATACTGCAGGGCGTCGAGAACATCGAGGCCTCCATTGCTTTGATCACCTCAGACGACTTTCTTGAGGACGTTAAAATCGCCCTCGCTGACCTAGATGTACCCGCATGGGTCCTTGAAGAGCCAGATCATCGCTGTGAAAAGGATCATTTAGCGTATCATCACCATGCATTATATGTTCCCATCATTGAGCTGCAAACCAAGGTGATGAAATGGGCCCATGACTCAGTACTGGGAGGACACATGGGTGTGTACAAGACACTCTCTACGGTGGAACGGTCCTTTTGGTGGCCCAGCGTTCGGACTGATGTGAAGGACTACATAAAAAACTGTGCGGTTTGTGCGCAAGGTAAATCATCTCATGCTAAACCGACAGGATTGCTGCGCCCTCTACCCATCCCGTCCAAACCCTGGCATACCGTGTCCATGGATTTTATTGTAGAAATGCCTCCTTGTGAGAAGCAAACAGTCATCTTGGTGGTGGTAGATCATCTCACAAAGATGGGCCACTTCATCTCCCTACCGGGTCTGCCTACCTCCGGAGAATTAGCGAAGGTGTTTTTGCAAAACGTTGTGCGTCTGCATGGACTTCCGAATGTGGTGATAACAGATCGGGGTACGCAATTCACCTCTCATTTCTGGAAGGCGCTCTGTACCATCCCCCAGATAGACGCTCGGCTATCATCCAGCTACCATCCACAAACGGATGGTAAAACAGAACGGTTAAACCAAACCCTGGAACAATACCTACGCTGTTTCACCTTACAGAATGCAACCAACTGGACCACCTTGTTATGGTTGGCAGAATTTGCGTACAATAACGCCGTGCATTCCACTCTGGGATGCTCCCCTTTTTTCTGTTTGAACGGATTCCACCCGAATATGCTCCCTTTCGAGTGGCCTGGTGTTTCCTTGGTTCCCACCATCCAGGAACACCATGCACATCTCCGCGCCGTACTGATAGAGGCTCGGAACAATCTGAAGAAGGCTCAGGACGCCCAGAAGACGTATGCCGATATGAAAAGAACCCAGGAGCCCGTGTACAAGATAGGAGATAAAGTCTGGCTTTCCACTCGTAACTTACACCTGCGAGGAGCAAACAAACTGAAACCTAAATACATAGGGCCATATAGTATCTGTGAGGTAATCAATACCGTGGCCATGAAACTCTCTCTGCCTGTGTCTTGGTCCATACATCCGGTTTTTCACGTCTCACTTCTACGGCCTTGCCTCCCGAGTGTCCGGTTGCCTGAGCGCCCAGGTCCTGTGGAAGTGGAAGGGCAGGAGGAGTACAAAGTGGAGTCCGTTTTGGATTCCCGTGTGGTTCGGGGTCGGGTCCAGTATCTGGTCGAGTGGAAAGGCTACGGTCCCGAAGACCGCTCATGGGAACCAGCGGACCACTTACATTGTCCTGATTTGGTTGCGCTTTTCCATGAAAACTACCCTGGGAAGCCGGGACGACCGCCGGGACGGCAGTCCTCGAGAGGAGGTTCTGTAGCGATCGCCCTTGGCAGAGCGGCAAGTTGCCGCAGACATTATGTTTTCAGACGTATGCAGAAAAACTACCTGTCCCAGAAGGCCAAGCGGCGCCAGGAGGCTGCACAATGGGAAGAACTTACTTAAGCTCCTCCCCTTGACCAAAACGGGGCTTGTCAATCCTGTTCCTGGTTTGTTCCATGTTGTTTTCGGATTTGGAGATCCTGACTTGGAGTTTTTTGACTAGCCTGTTTGTCAAGCGTGCAGACACCCGCCGCGACGACGAAGTGCCTGCGTGGTCAGTTGTGTAGACACCCGCCGCGACGACGAAGTGCCTGCGTGGTCAGTTGTGCAGACACCCGCCGCGACGACGAAGTGCCTGCGTGGTCAGTTGTGCAGACACCCGCCGCAACGACGAAGTGCCTGCGTGATCAGACTATCAGCTTCCCAGTGCGTCTCTGTGAGTATAACAGAACCGCGATTGTTGGGGAAAGCAGTGAGGAGAGCGGGCTCGCTCTCTTCCATTCTCTTGTTTGCAGTTCTTGCTTCAAAGCCTGAAAGAGGGTATAGTGCGGTTCGCACAAGTTTCTGATTTGTTTATACTTTGGTTTCCGGTATTACGGGCGTCATTGAGCCCAGATCCACGTACATCCCAATACAACAGTACTTTGATAAACCAGTGCCGAGGAGAGTTTTATCCTCAGGAATCCATTACAGGAGCTTGGGTGGAAAGTGCAGTAACTTTTCGCCAGCTGTGGAGCAGACTTTCCTGTATTCACTGTACCACCAGACTTCTTTCACGGAGAGCCCACTTACACCAGTGGTAAGTCCCGGAACACTGGGGAGGTGGGGATATTCAAGTCAGTGCGAAAGTACATTATCTTCTCTACGTCTTTTCGCCCACCTTCAGGGAGGTCTTCCCAGTAAAGCCGCTGGCTCTGGATCTCGTCCTAAGAAGCTTAGAAGACCCCCTCATCCATCCCTAGGTTCTCCCTTGCGGCCTCCGACTGCGCTCGCTCCAATAGCGGTGATTGTCCCATTGTTGGGTGAAGTGCGGTGTGAGGTGGTGAGGACAGTCATCCAGTCGTTCCTGCTGGGCATAGGATTCAGGTTAGTGGCGCGTGCGATTCTTGCGCTGCTTTCAATCGTTACAGGAATGGAATGATGAACCGGTAAAATATCTGGGAGTCTGGGTTCACTAAGACCCGCAAATTGTTATATGCACAAACTATGGAACTGCGGTTGCCCGACTAGAGGAACCAGTCGCTAGGTGGATACAGCTCCCGTTAATGTTTGCAGACCTAGTGGCTTTACTTAAAATGGTGGTCTTCCTGAAATTTTTATATGTATTTGTCAATATACCCATCATTTTGCAGCAACATTTTTTTACTACGCCACGTGGGATATTGATCACCCTGGTTTGGGGAGGGAAAAAGCAGCGTATTAAATGGGAAGTGTTGACATTGCCATATGAAAAAGGGGGGTTTAGAGTGCCCGACATGCAGTTATACTACTTGTGCGCGCAGGCCCAATATGCCTCTTACTGGCAGAACATGCCACCATATACGCCACATGTGGTGTGGAGGCTGGTGCGGTCCTCCCAGTACCACTGAAAGCAATGGTGGTCAATGACACTATGGTATTTGATAAAGATGAAATTGATACAGTACAATGTTCAAATCACGCCTGGAGGGAACTTGGGAAACATAACTGGCGATTGCTGCTATTCGCGCCAGCAATGCCATTGCTCCACCATGGGAAGATATCTGTGACCTGTGAAGTTGAAGCACTAAAAATTTAGCAAAATGCGGATAAGCGCACTATGGGGGATATATATCCAGGTGATGCATTCATTGGACTCCAAGCCTTTTTGAATGATGGGGACAGGTCTGTTATGTCAACCTTTATATACAGTAGGCTGCGAGCAGCGATTAAGGCTTTATAACCTTGTTTTCCTGATGAGCCCCGTATTTTGGCGGCTTTACAACACATCTACATTACACAATCCAGAGCTAAAATAATTACACGCTTATATAATGCCTCACAGGCAGACGAGGTGGATGTGAGTGTATGCCCAGTGGGTAAATAGAACAACATATTGCTGCAAGCACTAACAGAAGATAAATGGGAAACATGCTGTCAACTAATTGGGCAGTACACTGCCAAAGGAAATCTGCACTTGATTCACTATAAATATGTCTAACAAAAGAGAGGGACACAAAAGACCAAAGGGGTAGGGTACCAAGAGACAAAACTGTCAATACAGTTTTCCCCTTTGGGTGAACTTAAGAATAAACCACAGTTTTACACCAGACATACGCAAAATACACCCACTTTAACACAAAAGGGAGCAGTAAATGATAAACATGGATCAGTCTCACAAGGACCTTGTACATTTTATTCAGGTAGATTAAAAACAAATTTTAAAACAGCAGCACATTGTGACAATTCATAATTTCGTTACATAAAAAATGGGACAGTACATAAGGAAAATAATTCCAATTGAAAAGGGGAGAAGAAAAACACCAGTTTCAATGACTTGATGAGATTACTCCAAGTTGTATATTCAATTCCACAATTATAGGAGTTCCTTATCTCTATTACTTAGTGCTTCTCCACCATAAAGAGCATCGACGCGTTTCGGTTATGGCAAATAAATGTTCAAAGCCAAAAACCTTCCTCAGGAGGAAAATAATATTATCCCACTTAAACACAATATCTGCAAATAAAAAAACACAAAATAAGATATACAACATATGACTGTCTAAGTACAACATAACACCATGTTATACAGTACTGCTCCTCAAGAACCACATAACACTCAACACTCACTACATACATCTGTAGGATTACATTACATAAATTTGAGTAGTCAGGTTTTACAATATACCTTCAAAGTGTCACCAAGAGCATGTGTAGACACAGGTCACCGAGAACTTTAAACATTTATTAATAAATGAGTGGGTGACTCCTCTCAAATTCCTGTCTGTGCCTATTTGGACCAATGTTACTTAGATCTAGAGGCAATCGGTAACATAAGGTGCATAAAGTCTACCGATATAGGTGCAAAAAAGTTTTTGTATACATCAATTTTTAGAAAAAAGGTTACCTTGATGGTTATCAAGCGAATGTTGCTTACAGTCAACCGCTTCTATCAATCAGCCACCTCCAAGATGTATCTATAAAGGTTGACGGATAATTAGTAATATGCACGTTGTTTAAATGCACTATACTAGCTATCTATAATATCTAATGCAGGCTTGAGATCAAGCTATAGCGTACAATATTGTTATTGTTATTGTATAGACGAGCCAGAGAGGAGCCCATCTGTGCCCGTCCGTGACCGAACGGGGCCAGGGGCCATGGCCACTACATCAGCTGCGCTAAACCGTAACTTAGCAGAGAGAATAAGGTACACACCTCACGAACTACGTAATATGCGGCCTACACTCCACACTAGTTGTGTAGAGGACTCATGGCCACTTCCTGAAGGCCCGTTCTCGTGCAAAAATTGCAAATACCAGTCTTTCCCTAGTAAACACAAACTGGACAGGGTGTTACCAGAGAGCCATAGAACCAGGTCCCTTATAGGTAACAGTATCCTCTGCAATATAAGATCTCTGCCGAAACACTACTCAGAGGTTTGGGACCTGATCCATTCTGCCCTCCCTGACTACAGTTTCTGTACTAAGACCTGGCTGAAACCTTATTTGGTCCAGCGATTACTCTGGGGACTCCTCTGGGATATAAAATAATTAGACTGGACCGTCCTGTCAAGACCGGCGGGGGGGGTAGCCATTATTTATAAGGATACCTCCACCGTCACCATCCTGGACCAATGCAGTACCAGTGATATTGAAATCCTGGTCTTCAAAATCAGCTCTCATTTGGAGACCAGTTGGAAGGGGGCTTTGGTGTATCGTCCCCCGGGCCCTTGCACAGATGCCTCTACAATCCGTAAGGAGACTCTGGCTCCCCATATTAGCATGGGAACAAAATTCCTACTCCTTGGAGACTTTAATGTCCATAGTGAACTGGTGGACAACGTAGAAGCCCAAACCTTACTGGCAGATCTAGCAACTTTAGGCTTCAAACAGTGCAATGAGGGCCCCACACATCGTGCTGGTCACACTCTCGACTTAATTTTGTCGAACTCTCACATGTTGACCTGTCATCCTCCTATACAGGTGGAGTGGACTGACCACTTCGTGATAGGTTTCTCCCTTCCCATACTGACAGAAGATCGCCCCCAACCTGCCCCTCTTTCTCTATGGCGCAGGCAGTGGCACAAGGTGTCCGTGGAGGCCTTTAGAGACATCTTTGTACCCCAGGACATTTCCACCTTGGATACCCCGGATATGGCTCTTTCCAAAAACAATGCAGCCCTGAATACTGCTGTTAATCTTATCGCCCCTTTCAGAGTCTGTAATCAGCGGTCTAACCGCCGGCAGGAATTATGGTATTCTGATCTACTGCGTGCAGAAAGGAAAGTATGCAGGAAGTTGGAAAAGACCTGGAGAAACTCCCATACTGTAGCAGATAAATTTCGCTACCACTCTGCCATGAGATCTTACCATAGAAACAAAAGAGCTGCTCGTAAAATCCATATTATTTCCCAACTGACTGAGGCAGGCAATGATCCAAAAATACTTTATCAGGTCCTCCGAACCTTCACTAAGCCTGTAGCTTGTGAAAGTCCAGAGACTGTGTCCCAACAACTGTGTGATGACACTGCTGGGTTCCTGTTGAATAAGATCGACTCTATCTACCAAAAAATTGCCCAATCTAGTATTTTGGTCGATACTAGTGATTCCTTCCTAAGCCCTCAGCACGAGACTGTTGAATCTGGCCCCACTAAACTGTCCCGCGTTCCTGAGATCAGTTTGGACGATGTTAATTCCCTGATCGGCACCATTAAATCGGGTTGCCCGGCGGACCTCGTTCCTGCCCGAGTGATGCATCTCATAGGAGACACTCTTAGTCCAACTATTCAGACCCTGATTAACTGCTCGTTATCTGAAGGTTTAGTTCCACTTGAGTGAAAAAATGCCCTTGTCAAGCCCATTAGGAAAAACACCTCCGTCCCTTGTTCTGATATGTCCAACTTGAGGCCCATCTCCCTTTTGCCGTTTGTCGGCAAACTGATGGAGAAACATGTCAACCTTCATTTCTCCAGTTTCATTGAGCAGGCCGGATGCCTGGACCATTCTCAATCAGGGTTCAGGCCAAAGTGTAGTACCGAGACTGCTCTCCTTTCGGTCACGGATACTATACGTATGTCTCTGGACAGGGGTTTGTCCGTGGTGTTGGTGCTGTTGGACTTGTCCGCAGCATTCAACACCATATTACATGTCATTCTTCTAAGAAGACTAGAGGAGATTGGCTTGGAAAAATCTGCCCTAGCGTGGTTCACCAGCTTCCTCACAGACCGTACCCAGCAGGTGAATATGGGCACTTTCAGTTCCACTCCTTCCAAAATCACTAGAGGAGTCACGCAGGGCTCCTGTCTCAGCCCTACGCTGTTTAATGTTTATGTTGCCTCTCTGGCCAGTATTATGAGGTCTTACGGGTTTGTACCCATATCATACGCCGACGACACTCAGTTGTTGTTTACCTTTAAAACCTTCACCCCTGTGGTAAGGCAAGCCTTCTCGAGTGGCATGACGGCGGTCGCCAGTTGGATGGCCAACAACTTTCTCCAGTGTAACGTGGGAAAGACAGAAGTCATGTTGTTCGGGGAAGCTAAAATCTTGTGGGCCCCTGACTGGTGGCCGACCAGCCTGGGAGTGGCCCCCTCCCCTAAACAGGTGGTGAAAAATCTGGGGGTCCGCCTTGACCAAGACCTCACTCTTGGATCACTGAAATAATATCGAGGGACAAAATATCGACTTGCAAAAATATTGTGGACAAAATATCGACAGTCAAAATATCGAGTTTGTATCTACAAACAGGTAAGTACAAAAATATCGAGTACAAAATATCGTTTGCAATAGTATAGCTGTAAAAAATATCGACTTTATTAAAAACAGTGTTAAATTAAATTAATATTAAAATTTAATTATTAAAATATACTTAAAAATACTTACATTAACTTATAATAATTAAATAATAAATGAAAATAATAAAAAAAATGTACAATCTTATTTGTTAAAACATATATATATAGTAACATACTATAATTAAATAATATACTATTATATTACCGTACGATACCAGAAGTTTAAAAAATACTATTCCCACTCCAAAGAGTGCAAGCGTAGGGAAAGCGTTGGATAGCGTAGGGGTTAAAATTACTATTCCCACTCCAGTGGGTGCAACAGTAGGGAAAACTGAACCCTAAAAATACCCCTTTACCCAAAAACCCAAAACTGACCCTGATACCTAAAAATACCCCTTTACCCAAAAACCCAAAACTGACCCTGAACCCTAAAAATACCCCTTTACCCAAAAACTGAAAACTGACCCTGAACCCTAAAAATGCCCCTTTACCCAAAAACTGAAAACTGACCCTGAACCCTAAAAATACCCCTTTACCCAAAAACTGAAAACTGACCCTGAACCCTAAAAATACCCTTTACCCAAAAACTGAAAACTGACCCTGAACCCTAAAAATACCCCTTTACTCAAAAACTGAAAACTGACCCTGAACCCTAAAAATACTCCTTTACCCAAAATTAATTAATATTATTTAATTACCAATTAATTATTAATTAACAATAACAATAAAGTAAATATATTAGCACATTAGCTGTAATTAATTTAATTTAATAATTAATATTATTTTTGCCCAATTAATTAATTAACAATAACAACAAATTATATATATAAATAAATTACTCTAATTAATGTATTTAACTAATTAATATTATTTAAGTACCAATTAATTACTAATTAAAAATATGTACAAAAGTATATTATTAATTAACTAATTAATATTAATTAATTACAAATTAATTAATAAATAAAAATATTTACAAACATATATTAATTAATTAATTAATTAATTATTATTAAATTACTCCCCACCCTTATCCCCTATTAACCCAACATCCCGCTCCTAAACATTAACTACAATTTAGATTACTATTAATAAAAACAAAAAAATTTTACCCTTTTTTCTACATAATATTGAAATTTTTTACTTTGACTATTTATATATATTTTGTCGATATTTTTGTACTCGATATTTTTTTAACATTATTTTAATCGATATTTTGACCAACGATATTTTTGTTCGCGATATTTTATTATTATCGATATTTTAAACTCGATATTTTGTCCATTCGATATTTTTGAGTCGATATTTTGTCTGTGCACCCTCACTCTTGTACATCACGTTAACATCACGGTGGGTTCTTGTTTTCATGTCATCAGCCTCCTTCAGAAGGTGTTCCCTCTCCTCCCCGACAGCTCGAGGAAAACCTTGGTTCAGGCTCTCGTGCTGAGTCGCTTGGACTATTGTAATGGTCTTCTCCTAGCGGCCAATGAGGGCGTTTTAAACAAACTCCAGGTAGTACAGAACACCGCAGCATGCCTGGTGACAAATGCCCCACCCAGAACTCCATCCCGGCCCCTTCTCAAACTGCTCCACTGGTTGCCCTTTCGGAAACATGTGGAATTTAAGACCTGCTGCGTGGTGCACAAAAGTCTGCACAATCTAGGGCCATCCTACCTAGCTGACAAATTTGTCCATCATCGCCCCTCACGGAACCTGCGCTCCAGTAACCAGCTGTTACTGCAGGTTCCCCGAATCAGCAAGACCAGACAGGGAGGACGTGCCCTTTCTGTGATGGGTCCACGACTGTGGAACAACCTCCCTCTTTCCCTTAGGCAGTGTACCAGCCACTCAATCTTCAGGAAGAGTCTTAAGACCACGCTGTTTCAGTACTAGCGCCCCCCTCTCCTAGCACCCTTTCCGACAGCACTGCGTGGAGATACACCTCCGGGTGTGATTCCGACGCGTTATAAACCCATAAAAATAAATAAATAAATAAATAAATAAATAACTTTCTCAAGAGGCATTTAATAGGGATGCACAGATATTAAAGATCTGAAATAACTGTGTATCAGTTTCTCAAGAGGCATTTAATTAGGATGCACAGATATTAAAGGTCTGAAATAAGACCTGTTTTAAACGATGTCCCAAAGCTCTTGAACTTGAGAGCTAATGAGAAAAAGAGACAGTCAGATTACACATATAGAGGCGACAAAATGACA
This sequence comes from Lissotriton vulgaris, assembly GCF_964263255.1. Taxonomy (NCBI): domain Eukaryota; kingdom Metazoa; phylum Chordata; class Amphibia; order Caudata; family Salamandridae; genus Lissotriton; species Lissotriton vulgaris. The sequence continues at coordinate 709,926 of NW_028251363.1, read as the reverse complement.
ACTATCTTGATTAGGGATGGTCCTATAAGGTAGCGTGGTATACATATGGGGCTGGTTTCTGAATATTAGGAAACATTTATTATTCCGCAAAGGCCCAACCGCCATGTCCCTGCTATGTATAAAGCAAAGAGAGGTCTGCAACTAAAGATCGTCGCTGTGTAAAAATAAACCTATTCTTTACAACCGGTGACAAAAGCCATTCATAAGCGTAAAGGATAAATTACCTTAAAAATCGTAGTAATGTGCGTAAAAATATACTGCAACAATTCTATCGAGACATCGCAATCACGTCTCATATAGCAGCAATCGACGGGGTGGTATTATACTTGTTCCTAGTCAGACCGCCCACAGTCTAGGGGATGCCAGAGGAGACACCGGATTAGTTAACAAAATAATAACGTCTCCAACCTGAAAACCAGCTATCCTGTCAGATTTCACATACCTGCTAGTAGGCCGACTTGCACCGTAACGTGGGGTACCGCATGGTAAATCCTCCGCTATTATCGGACGCATTTAGGACTGCCATTTTTATATTGTAAAAACGTGCGTCGATGTAAAGGACTTCCGGTTTAAGTAAATACTTCCGGATCAGTCATCTAAGTAAACAGGAAATATTCAAAGACGGACTAAAAAACGTCTAGCTTCTTTTACACAGCAATTTTTAAATAAATCACCATTCGTGATATTTGTTTAAATCAAGACACCTAAATTATAACGACCTTAAATAAGTATTTTATACACAATGCTACATCTCTTATGTCACATTCCTAGATAACAACACAACGCATATTATATTTCTTAACAGCAATTTTCTAGTTCACCTATATGATGATGCATGGCCATCTATATATGTGTTAGTTAATAATCATGCTGTAGCGGCAAGATTAAATGACAGTTGTATTCACAGATATAATAATATACTATGATTCTATTGAAACAAAGTACAATAACGTTTGACATACATCTTTTAAACATCAGCAGAGTACAGCATTTATTTATACAGTTAATGGCTTAACCTATACATTATTATTCTAGTTGGATAAATTACCGATATTCCATACACATTAGATGAATTTAGGTTGTTGTCTCCTAAAAAATTCAGAAATGCATGGCAGAAATCTGATAACAAGTTGCCTGGCACATAGCAGCCATCTATGAACAGCGGCAGAGCTAGAACATACATTTATTAGGATCATGTGCATTTATAAGAATAACATCTTGTCCTGCACATCATGTTCTAGTTAGATACGTAACCAATGTTGCTACAGGGACTTTACTGGCAGGAAACTGGGGGTTATCATTTGTTGTAAAGAACTAGCATATGGTTTAATGTAATGCTATAGTACCTATGTATGTTGAAGGACAAATGTTCCATAAACTGGTATATGTTGTAGCATAATGTTATATAATATATATGTATTTGGGAGAATAAGTGTACTATAAACTATTTCAGGGATTAGGGTCAGTATGGTTATTTTCCAGATCACCTGGCACTGACCATCGCTTTAGATACATGTCGTGTATTAACATACATCTCAAGAGATATAGACTGAAAACTAACAATGAAATTGAAACATTGGTTACGTATCTAACTAGAACATGATGTGTAGGACAAGATGTTATTCTTATAAATGCACGCGATCCTAATAAATGTATGTTCTAGCTCTGCCGCTGTTCATAGATGGCTGCTATGTGCCAGGCAGCTTGTTATCAGATTTGTGCCATGCATTTCTGTATTTTTTAGGAGACAACAACCTAAATTCATCTAATGTGTATGGAATATCGGTAATTTATCCAACGAGAATAAAAATGTATATGTTAAGCCATTAACTGTATAAATTGATGCTGTACTCTGCTGATATTTAAAAGATTTATGTCAAACGTTATTGTACTTTGTTTCAATAGAATCATAGTATATTATTATATCTGTGAATACAACTGTCATTTAATCTTGCCGCTACAGCATGATTATGAACTAACACATATATAGATGGCCATGCATGATCATATAGGTGCATTAGAAAATTGTTGTTAAAAAATATAATATACGTTGTGTTGTTATCTAGGAATGTGACATAAGAGATGTAGCATTGTGTATAAAATACTTATTTAAGGTTGTTATAATTTAGGTGCCTTGATTAAAAAAATATCACGAATGGTGATTTATTTAAAAATTGCCGTGTAAAAGAAGCTAGACGTTTTTTAGTCCGTCTTTGAATATTTCCTGTTTACTTAGATGACTGATCCGGAAGTATTTACTTAAACCGGAAGTCCTTTACATCGACGCGCATTTTTACAATATAAAAACGGCAGCCCTAAATGCGTCCGATAATAGGGGAGGATTTGCCACGCAGTACCCCACGTTACGGTGCAAGTCGGCCTACTAGCAGGTTTGTGAAATCTGACGGGATAGCTGGTTTTCAGGTTGGAGACAATATTATTTTGTTAACTAATCCGGTGTCTCCTCTGGCATCCCCTAGACTGCGGGCGGTCTGACTAGGAACGAGTATAATACCACCCCGTCGATTGCTGCTATATGAGACATGATTGCGATGTCTCGATAGAATTGTTGCAGTATATTTTTACGCACATTACTACGATTTTTAAGGTAATTTATCCTTTACGCTTATGAATGGCTTTTGTCACTGGTTGTAAAGAATAGGTTTATTTTTACACAGCGACGATCTTTAGTTGCAGACCTCTCTTTGCTTTATACATAGCAGGGACATGGCGGTTGGGCCTTTGCGGAATAATAAATGTTTCCTAATATTCAGAAACCAGCCCCATATGTATACCTCGCTACCTTATAGGACCATCCCTAATCGAGATAGTTGTCATTTTGTGACCTCTATATGTGTAATCTGACTGTCTCTTTTTCTCATTAGCTCTCAAGTTCAAGAGCTTTGGGACATTGTTTAAAACAGGTCATATTTCAGACCTTTAATATCTGTGCATCCGAATTAAATGCCTCTTGAGAAACTGATACACAGTTATTTCAGATCTTTAATATCTGTGCATCCCTATTAAATGCCTCTTGAGAAAGTTATTTAACAATATCGTACGCTATAGCTTGATCTCAAGCCTGCATTAGATATTATAGATAGCTAGTACAGTGCATTTAAACAACGTGCATATTACTAATTATCCGTCAACCTTTATAGACACATCTTGTAGGTGGCTGATTGATAGAAGTGGTTGACTGTAAGCAACATTCGCTTGATAACCATCAAGGTAACCTTTTTTCTGAAAATTGATGTATACAAAAACTTTTTTGCACCTATATCGGTAGACTTTATGCACCTTATGTTACCGATTGCCTCTAGATCTAAGTAACATTGGTCCAAATAGGCACAGACAGGAATTTGAGAGGAGTCACCCACTCATTTATTAATAAATGTTTAAAGTTCTCGATGACCTGTGTCTACACATGCTCTTGGTGACACTTTGAAAGTATATTGTAAAACCTGACTACTCAAATTTATGTAATGTAAACCTACAGATTTATGTAGTGAGTGTTGAGTGTTATGTGGTTCTTGAGGAGCAGTACTGTATAACATGGTGTTATGTTGAACTTAGACAGTCATATGTTGTATATCTTATTTTGTGTATTTTTATTTGCAGATATTGTGTTTAAGTGGGATATTATTATTTTACTCCTGAGGAAGGTTTTTGGCTTTGAACATTTATTTGCCATAACCGAAACGCGTCGATGCTCTTTATGGTGGAGAAGCACTAAGTAATAGAGATAAGGAATTCCTATAATTGTGGAATTGAATATACAACTTGGAGTAATCTCATCAAGTCATTGAAACTGGTGTTTTTCTTCTCCCCTTTTTAATTGGAATTATTTTCCTTATGTAGTGTCCCATTTTTTATGTAATGAAATTATGAATTGTCACAATGTGCTGCTGTTTTAAAACTGTTTTTAATCTACCTGAATAAAATGTACAAGGTCCTTGTATGACTGATCCATGTTTATCATTTACTGCTCCCTATTGTGTTAAAGTGGGTGTATTTTGCGTATGTCTGGTGTAAAACTGTGGTTTATTCTTAAGTTCACCCAAAGGGGAAAACTTTATTGACAGTTTTTTCACTATAAATATGTTCATCAGGTGTACTATACGCCAGCGCCACTTTATAAATATGGGTTGAGGGACTCGAATTGCTGTAGACGATGTGGTGCGGATGCTGCAGATTTTAAGCATTTAGCGTGGAGCTGTCTTAAAGTAGCGGAATTTTTGGAGAAAGTAACTGAGGCGTTAACAAATATGGTGGGAGAACCTGTGGTATGTAATATGAACATCTGCCTTCTAGGAAACGTACTGCACCTTAAACCTCGTAGTCACAAACTGGTTGCTTTGGCATTGTTATTGGCCTAGCGCATGGTCTCAATGCATTGGGATATTAGACCAGCACCAAGGTTTCCGCATTGGCTGAATGATATTGCCTATTGCCGAGATCAGCTCATCTATTATGAGGAAGAACTGCCAAGAGCCTCCAGACCACGTGATATTTGGGGACCGTTTACTGCTAGATCGCCTGACTGGTGGAATTTCATATATTGATGATGTATTTTAATGTGCAACTCTATGGTCTGTGATAATATTACATGCTTGTGATGGGACTGTGCCAACTTGTTGCTATGACACTGTACCAACTTTCTGCTCTGTATTCTTTACTGCAATCATAATGAATCTGATTTTTGATGTTGTTATACAATGAAAAATGTATAAATGAAATAAATAAAAAAAAGAAGATAAACATTAAAGTATGCAAAGAAACAGTCTATGAATAAAGTAAGCTGGTACTCAGTGTCAGGCATGTCAGGGCGGTTGTAGTTCATCAGGTCTTGGGATGCACTCTCCTCGATAGAGATGGGCTTCAGGGGGGAGCGTGGCTTGTCCCAGTTGTGCTCCTTTGTGAGTGGGACCACCGCTTGAAGAGCCTGGGTCCTGTCACCCAGGGAGTGAGCAATTCTATAAAGGTCCCTGTCTCTGTATTGGGAGCCTCCCAAGTTCCGACAGAGTTCACTGGATGGGGTCAGGAAGGAGAGTGATGGCAGGGTGGTGCTGTCTCCAGAAGCAGAGGTGAGAGTGTCCATATCCTGATGGATGAGACATTACAGGAATTGAAGGAGATTCTCCTGGTTGAAAAATTCCTTTGAGACACTGTCACTGGTGTTCTGGAGGCACGCGGGTTGAAAGAGGCCATATTTAATGTCCAATTGCCTGAGTACGGGCCTAACAGAGACAAAGGCCTTGCGATGTTTGTTGGTTACCTTGGAGAAATCCACTGCTGTTCAGATCTCATGAATCTCGAATGTGTACTGGCAGTGGGTGCGGGCTGCGGTTATCAGTTACTGGGCCTGTTTGTGGTGTAGAAAGTAGGCTATATATAGTCATGGGCATGTGAACGCGCCCCGTTAGGGAGGTCCAGGATGGTGGGCCCTCTGCTTCAAATGTAAATATTTCTGCGTACCTTGAGGCGCGTTGTGGTCTTGACTGGAACTGGATAGCGAGGGGCTGTGTCCCAGCATTGGGTGAACACCAAGAGTCGACGCGTCATGGCCCAAGAATGGAGCGGAGCTTGTGAGGAGAGGAGGTGGAGTCGCGCTCAGATTTCAGTGGTGGAAGCACTCGACGGACCCGCCTCTGTCAGGGTTTCTCTTTGCTCCTCCCTTTGTCTGCTGCAGTAGAAACAAAAGAGGAACAACTAATGTAGAAATGCTGTGAGTTTAGTTCCGAGTTATAGTGAAATGGAACGAGTTTGGAGTGCAAGAAAAAGAAAAAGGTATTTTTAATTTTCTTTTCTTCTAAGTGGCAGCAACATCATTGCAGTCTACAGTGGTGTTCCCCTCACCCTTTCATCAGCTTAAAACGTACAATGTGCAAAGTTACACAGTGGCACGCTGTAACGACTGGATTCTCGGACCAGATGGGATCAGCTCCTAAGAGCCCCTCTAACCCAGTCGGAACGTACTCACCTCCCTCCTTAGAACGTATTTACAATGGGTATAGGTATATGTATGTACATCTCGTGCCTAAGGATGGGGAAAATAGCAGTACACATGCATAGGTTTTCTACAATATCCTATTCATACCACCTAGTCTCACGGCCACTTAGGCCCAGACTAATCTGCCCTGGGGCAGGTCTGATTATGAACCATCACACACTGATCACCCTCAGTGCTCACTCGACAAGCAATCCGGCATGCCATTCACACTGGGCTGCAGTCCCAGTGCTCTCTTCTTATCCGGTCCACAATCCGGCGGACCTAAACACTGGTCTCCCTCCCAGTGCTCGCTCACTTACAACCCGATCCGCAATCCGGCGGATCTACACACCAGTCTCCTACCTGGTGTTCTCATTAACGCCGCTTTCCAACGACGATCACTTTCCTATGAATACCTTTGGAAGAAATCTCTCAATGGCTACTCGGGATGATACTACAATAACGTGAATTAGCACGGCTTTCCAAATTGGAGTATGTACCTTCTGCTCTTGGCATCAAATGGTCCCTCTCTCCCTCATTATTCAGTCACCTCTTACCTGACCGGGATTCACATCCGTTCATGAAAACAATGTCTGACTAGAAGACCAGGTTACCCTGATTGAACAAGAACACAAGGCACATGTCGGTTCACTAAGAACTGGGGTATTTTATTACAATGATTATAAACACAATACTATACTATAACATATATCCTGCAAAGAAAAGTGAAAGGTTAGAATGTGCACGCTATGGGGAAAAAGGTCGACATCACCTTAGTAATGTGGAGTCTGGGTTCAGCAGTCATCTAGGTTCCCTTCTCGTCTGTGCCTTGGCTCGTCTCGGAAGCACACCTCAGCAGTCACGAGTACACGTCTGCGCCGCTATGCTCTGTCTCCTCTGCTTCCCTCCAAGTCACTGGAACCTTCCTCTTTATTAGCTGCTGTCTCTCTCTGTCTCTGATCGCTATGCGCTACTTTTCCTTCTCCTTCAATCTTTCTCAGAGAGTCTCAGCTTCATGATCTTTCTCAGACTTCAAAATGGCGACTGTCTGCCTGGAAATAATTAATGGCATTGATGCTAACGGCTAGCTGCCGCCTACAGACTGACTGACTCACTGCCTAACACTTTCGCTAATATGGAAGCTTGTCCTTTCATGGAAAGTTACGGCCGGTAACCTGCCGCCCACCAAATTCTTGTACCTCCCCGTACCAAGGACACGTTCCCAGTCGGCCGGCCTGAAGTTGTGTCTTCGGAGTGGAGAAAAATACAGTCTTTCGATAAGGGCCAGCCTGAACCGGTTCTCTCCAAGCGAACAACACTTCGAAACTAAAACATTACACTTGACCTAGAAGCCTCTAAAGCTGCCGGGCAGAAAGCAAGATGGAGTCTCTCCCGTTTGAGGCCTACAAGGCCTGAAATAAGCATAACTCCATAGAAGGTATACTAACACTCTTGCAAAAAGGACGGATTATCACTAATACTAATGAATCTATCCCCTAACTTAAGTTTATAAGCCCTGATCTAAGGAAAAGGGTACGAAAATGCACTACTGTGCCTTATGAATAGGCCCTGTTTATAGTTCCAATCCCTGCACTAGGAGGGTAATAGGCTGGAGTCATCTTCAATCATTCTCCCTCCAAGGAGGGCCGAAAAAGTCGGTCAGAACACTTCACCCTTGACTCCAGTCTATTAACCATGTTCTATATGGAACTAACATCTGTGGAAGAATAATAGGAGACAAAACTAACTGATCTATTCCTCTTGCCAAATCTACAATATTGGAGTAGAGAAGGAATACACTGAATAAAGCAGCAAATGGCTACTAAGATACAAATAGAAATCAAAATACCCCCTAATATCTGTCGTAGGGAATGTAAGTCAGGCAACCAATCGAAGAGCCAGTCAAACCAGCCCTGATCAATATGTTTTCTAACCTCCGCAGTCAAGTCGTGAAGTTTATCAATATGGGCTTAGATTGATTTGGTGTGGTCCGATAAATTGAAGCAGCAAAGACCCTCAAAGTCAGAACAGTCATGTCCATGCTTTAACAGAAGGTAATCAATGGCTGCGCGGTTCTGCAGAATTGCTCTGCGTTCACCCTGGGCATCTAATAACATGTCAGATAAAATGGTAGAAGTTTGGTTAATCGATTTCACCATCCAGCAGGCCATTTTCCCAATGGATTTTGCGTTGTAAACTGCCAACGCTGGGACACCAATAATTGAGATAGCTAAACTAAGGTATTCAGATTTGGAATAGAGATGTAAGGAAGAATCACAGTCCTCATGTAACATCATAGAATCACAGACTACACAGGAATAGGTATTGGGATGTGAGGAAAACATTAATAAACTCAGTCTAGTGATGGCACACGGGCCTCCGGAAATATTTGCAGGAATATAGGGCCAAGAGGTGTTGCCGCATGAGAACAACCAACCAGAAGGTAACAGCATTGTACTGTAATGGCTAGGAGCAACTAATATACTTTTACAGGTCATGTTATTTTTAACAGAAACACATGAATTCAGGAGTCTACGTAAGCACAGCAAACGTTCATGAGCCGAAAAAGAAGTGGCGGCTTTCAATTTTAACTTCACACATTCAGTAATTGCTTTAGGATCACAAGTCAAGAAAAAGCATAAATAACCCTGCGTAATATTATACGTGGTAATCTGAGAATGAATTGGGGGAATTGATCTGAGAGAATAGTACATAAGGGACAAAATTCATGGGCCACGAAATCGCTCAGAATAATATTGGGTCGGGCACTTGATATATTGAAAATGTGTTTCAGAGTCTCCGTTGAGGCAGGGACGGCAACCAAGCAGGTTGCTAAAATGTCAGTTACAGAACGAATAAGTGTCAAGCAAAAATGCGGAGAATTAGTAACCCGTTTAGCCAGGGTGGTCCAAAAGTTTGATGATGAATCCCACGCAGCGAAGGAACGCGGTACTCGGGTTCTCCAATCAACCGAAGTCTGTGGGTTCTCTCCTCTCCCGACGTAGCAGACCAAAAGGAGTCCAACGCCGGCACATCCTGCAGCAGCAGTCCAGAGAATGATCTGAAAGAAAATCAAATACAGGCATTATTCATTCTCGTAAATAACATTTATCAGCCGGGACAGCTTCCCAGGTATCTTTCCCTGGTCTCATCACCAAAATGGTGTTGTCATGATCGGTTGCAATGATTTCAGCCTGTTCAGGGGGATGTTTAGGCGATTGCACCCATATTCTCGCTCCAGGATTATCAGAGGAACCAAATCCTTTTTGGCCTCGCACAGTTAGTAAAGTTGGGGCAGTGCCTTTCTGAATCTCACCACTGAAAACAGGCATAATTAGCAATTGAGCAACTCGTTCAGTCTTTTGAATTGATAAATCAACCTCACTGCTGTTCAGCAGGAGAACCTTAATCTCTCCCTGATAATCACTGTCAATCACTCCTCCGAGTACTTGAACACCTTTTAAGGCAAGGCCCGATCTAGGGGCGATTAGACCAAAACTTCCAGCTGGTATACAGACACCAACGCCTGTCTCAATAATTATTCGGTCTTTACTCTTGAGCACAGTATTATTCATGGCATGCAGGTCCAAGCCTGCGGAACCTGGGGTTGCTCTGCATGGAGCCAAAGCTCCGGGGGTAATTTCCCAGTACATTACAGTATTGCCAATGGTGTTGGGTTTTGCATCAACATTTGGAGGAAACAAACGCATCAAAGGAGATTCAGCATGTAACAAGGGACGATTATTCAGAATTAACAATGCTTGAACTAAATAATCTCGCCAATTTTTATAGTGGTCATCAGTTAACTTTCGTAATTGTTCTTTAAGCAAACCATTCATTCTTTCAATCAGACCTGATGCCTGTGGATAATAAGGAATATGAAACACCCATTCTATATTATTTTCCACACAAAATTCCTGTACCAATCTTCCACGAAAGTGGGATGCATTATCAGATTGAATTTGAAATGGAACACCATAATATAATATAATTAATTCCAATGTTTTAATGGTATTTATTTGGGTAGCTTGTTTGCAAGGAAAGGCCACTAAAAGGCCACTATAGGTATCGACAACTGTGCAAACATATTGACAATTTTTGCTCATAGGGAGCGGGCCAATATAATCAATCTGCCAAATTTGAGCGGGCAATTTTCCTCGATGTAAATGACCTTTAACAATTTGTGGTACTTTTCGTTGTCTAGAATGTTGACAGATGGGACAATGCAGAATGGTATCGTTAATGAAATTTAAAGGAATATAAATTCCTCGATCAGCAGCCCACCTGCTAGTGGCTCTCTCTCCAAAATGTCCTGCTTTCTGGTGGGCCCATTTCGCCAATCCCGCCAAATCAGAATCTTGCATGTCCACCACTGCCTCAGCAATTTTAGATTTCTCATCCGCAATGTTATGAAAGAATTTGTCAAGGGAGTCTATCGGGGTATGAGCATCCACATGAAAGATTGTCACAGTACTCTGTGGGAGCATTTCCCAAATGTCTTGCCATAATTCTTTTCCCCACAATTTTTTGAATGCAACTCCCAATTATGAGAATGCCAGGTTGGCAACCATACCGCCAGTCCATTAGCTGTGGACCAGGAATCAGTGAAAATATGACATGTGCCAGGTAGTTCCTGTTTCAAAACTTGGTAAACTGCGTATAATTCAGCATATTGACTACTCTTTCCTTCACCAGTTGTACTCAGTAATTTCTGCGTGATAGGATTATAGGACACTGCCTTCCAATGCCGTTTATCTCCAATGAACCTCGCTGAACCATCCGTAAACCACACGTTTTCTGTCCTCCGCGGACAAATCATCAAATGGCTTACCCCACTTGACAGGAGATTCCTGTACTACGGGTACGGAGCAATCACTCCCAGTCTCATTCGATGGCGCCTGCCCCACTTGCTCATGTAATGCTGCCACACCCTCCGGACCCACACGTGCCCTGTCCTGAATGTACCATTTCGATTTAATCACACTCGCTTCTTGAGCATGTCCAATTCGATGAGTTTTCGGCGAACTCAAAACCCACTGCATGATAGGAATTCCAGGTCTCAAAATCACAGCATGACCTAAAGTCAATTGCTCGGTATCCACCAGAGCTCAATAACATGCAAATAACTGTTTCTCAAAAGGTGTATAACGCTCACCAGCCTCAGGTAACTTTTTAGTCCAAAAACCTAATGGCACTTTTTGTCTGCCTTGCTTTTGCCACAGACTCCAATTTGCATACAGACCTTGTACAGACACATTCAAATCCACATCACCCTCGCCCACAGGCCACAGATCCAAGGCGTACTGAATCGCTTCTTTTGCCAAATTAAATGCATTCTGTTGTGGTTCACCCCATTCAAACGCATGCTTTTTGCGAGTGACTCAATATAAAGGAGCCAATATCTGACTTAAATGGGGAATGTGTTGACGCCAAAAACCAAACAAGCCAATGAAACTCTGAACTTCTTTTCTGTTCCTCGGAACTGCAAAATCTAATATTTTTCATTTAACCTGCGGGATCACCTCTCTGTGACCTTCATGCCAATTGATACCTAAAAACCTGACATTTTGGGATGGACCTTGTAACTTATTAGGATTAATTTCCCAACCTTTTTCACGTAAGCAGTCAAGGATCTGATCTAATTGGGTCTGAACTTGATCTTGTGTTTCACCTTGAATTAAAATGTCATCAATATAATGGCACACTTGAATTTGCGGGTGTACAGTTACTTCGGACAAGTGCTCCGCCACCAGCCGGTGACAGATCGTAGGACTATGTACATAACCTTGAGGAAGACTTCTAAACGTCATTTGACGCCCATTCCAGGTAAAACTGAATTGTTCCTGACACTCGGGGGCAATCGGAATTGAAAAGAAAGCATTAGCAATATCAATAGACTATACCATATACCTGGATGCTTTTGAATTCTTTCAATTAAAGTAACAATGTCTGGTACTGCAACAGTCAAACGGGGTATGTGTTTGTTCAGTTCTCGATAATCAACGGTCATTCGCCAAGAATTATCACTCTTGCGCACAGGCCAGACGGGATTATTCCAAGCAGAAGTAACCGGAGTTATAACTCCTGCGTCAACCAAATCCTGTATTGTGGCACTGATCTCTTCATGACCACCTGGAATACGATATTGTTTCTGAGAAACCACTTTTGTAGCTTGGGGAATTTTTATGGGGGGCATTCGTAAACGGCCAACCCGTACGGGTCTGGACGATATGTAGTGCTTATTTCCAAATTGATAACAACCATCATCCAAATGCAAAGTCATTCCTTTTAAAATATCAATTCCAATTATATACTCTAAAAGTGGTACAACTAACACAGAATATTCTCTTCGGGGAATTCTTCCTATTTTCATTTCAAGTGTAGTTTGCACTACGGGGGTTTCCTATCCACCTAAACCAGTAATTGTAAAGAATTGTCCTTTGAATTTCTTTGATTTACCATGAATTAAAGTGGCCTCCGCTCCTGTATCTACCAATGCTCGGGCCCTTTGGATATTATGATGTTTCCAAAACATTTCAATATCTACATAGGGTCTATTGTCTTTGTGAGCCCACCTGCGTACTGGAGCTTGACCTATTTTCTAGTCATTTTTACTGTGTTCTGTCAACCAAGACAAATCAGGATAAATGCTCTCAGGTTTCTTGGGTATCAAAATATCCTGTTCAAATCCATCTCCATTACGAAACGGATTTTTGTCATTTTCATAGTACTTTGAATTACGATCAGAAAGCCTGTGACGATCCTCCCTTCTCCTCAACTCAGGGGAATGATCCCTTTCATCTCTATATCTGTTTGAAACACGATCATCTCTCCCCCTTTCTTTTTCCCCACCTCTCACTCTCATTTTTTCACCACGAGGGGACCCATCACGATCATAGCGCCGCCCTTCACTGCGATCAGAATCCACACGACGCCTATCATCACCACTGTCATCAGAATAACCACGGTCACATTCATTCTTTCGCACATGACGGGCACCTTCTTTCCGATCCAAACCATGCTTACGAAACAAGTCCCATAAACGATTATTAGGTTCACCGTCAATGTCCTCCCTTTTCACACCATCAGCCAACAGTGCAAGAAACATATCACGTCGAGAGAATTTATAATCCCCAGCGGTACGACCCTCAGGTCGAGACTGTCTCTCAGGTTTAAACCATTCACCCAACTCACCAAGCTGACGAACAGACTCAGGCACCATAGACAAAGGATTGCCAGTTTGATTAATCAACAAAGTCATCATAACCTGCTTATAAGCAACAGATAATGCGATTACGCACAGAAGATGTTAATAGGCCATCCAACAACCTGTCAGAAGTACTGAGAAAAATTGCAGTTTTCATCACCTCTTCTTTCAAACGCTGCGACGCATCGCGCAAAGTGTACCATGGCTTGTCATTGACAGGCCAATCAGATTCAGTAGGGTATTTATGGTTACAGCCATCATTCGCAAGCTGGAGTAAACTAATTTGGCCAGCACCATTATAATTTCGAAAATGGTCTTGTACAGTAGAATCGGAACTCAAAGAGCAAAATCGTAAACAATCACCTGCATCAAGCATGATACCTGCAGCACCTAATTCATAAAGGCGCACCATCCACGTAAGCAAGGTCTCACCGCGCCGTTGTCGAAATCATTGTAAAATGTCACTAACCTCCTGTTGAGTAAAATCTTTAATACTATCCAAATGGATACCATTCGGCATACCAGGAGCCTGTTGCAATTTGCGTCGAAAAACCGGGTGAGCAGAAACCTCCGGAAGAGCCTCCGAAGAAGCCCGATCCTTAGATTTAGAGGAACAATCAGAACGAGATACGTCATCAGAACGGGAATAGCGACCACGGTCGCTAGAGACATCGACTTTGTCACAAGAAGCAGATTTACAGTCACGTCCAGAGCGAGAAGACCTGTGCTTGTCACACTCCTCAGCCGAGGAGCCAGAATCATTTGAATCCCAGATATTACCATCCCACTCATCGGGGTTCCAATCCAGTCCGGCTTTCGCCACGACCAGACGCACTTTCCGTGTAGAAACACGACCACGACGGTGTCTGTATTTGTATTTCGCAATGCGCACTGCAGCCCTTTCGGCTATAGTCTGATAAGTCTCAAGTTTGTCGGAAAGCAATTTATTTTGACATCGTAAAAGAGTATGCACATTTTGCACCTCAACAAACTTTTCTTCCATATCCACAAATCGCTTCAGTAATTTTACACATTTCTCATGAAGCATTTTATATGCAGTCAAAACAATCCAACCTCTGCGTCCCAAAATAGGAAGCTCATCACCCTTCACTATTGGTGCCTTCTGCAAGCAAGAAACCACATCAGCAGGCTCCGCCTGCTCCAAACAAGAAGTCCAATTCTCACTCAAACCAGTAGAATCGGCCCACTCACGGGCCAAAGCCTCGTAAGGCGTTGATTCCCAGCCGGGAATTTCAACAGGCAATCTGAAAGTAGATTTCGATTTACGCGAAAACATTTTGACACACAAAAAATATATACACAAAAAATCAACAAAGAAAATACGTACGAGCCGAGCGCAAACCAACAAGATGAAAACAATACAGCCCACACAGGCTTCGTAAACAGTTCGTGACGCCAGATGTAACGACCGGATTCTCTGACCAGATGGGATCAGCTCCTAAGAGCCCCTCTAACCCAGTCGGAACATACTCACCTCCCTCCTTAGAACGTATTTACAATGGGTATAGGTATATGTATGTACATCTCGTACCTAAGGATGGGGAAAATAGCAGTACACATGCATAGGTTTTCTACAATATCCTATTCATACCACCTAGTCTCACGGCCACTTAGGCCCAGACTAATCTACCCTGGGGCAGGTCTGATTATGTACCATCACACACTGATCACCCTCAGTGCTCACTCAACACGCAATCCGGCATGCCATTCACACTGGGCTGCAGTCCCAGTGCTCTCTTCTTATCCGGTCCACAATCCGGCGAACCTAAACACTGGTCTCCTCCCAGTGCTCGCTCACTTACAACCCGATCCACAATCTGGCGGATCTACAGACCAGTCTCTTACATGGTGTTCTCATTAACGCCGCTTACCAACGACGATCACTCTCCTATGAATACCTTTGGAAGAAATCTTTCATTGGCTACTCGGGATGATACTACAATAACGTGAATTAGCACGGCTTTCCAAATTGGAGTATGTACCTTCTGCTCTTGGCATCAAATGGTCCCTCTCTCCCTCATTATTCAGTCACCTCTTACCTGACCGGGATTCACATCCGTTCATGAAAACAATGTCTGACTAGAAGACCAGGTTACCCTGATTGAACAAGAATACAAGGCACATGTCGGTTCACTAAGAACTGGGGTATTTTATTACAATGATTATAAACACAATACTATACTATAACATATATCCTGCAAAGAAAAGTGAAAGGTTAGAATGTGCACGCTATGGGGAAAAAGGTCGACATCACCTTAGTAATGTGGAGTCTGGGTTCAGCAGTCATCTAGGTTCCCTTCTCGTCTGTGCCTTGGCTCGTCTCGGAATCACACCTCAGCAGTCACGAGTACACGTCTACACCGCTATGCTCTGTCTCCTCTGCTTCCCTCCAAGTCACTGGAACCTTACTCTTTATTAGCTGCTGTCTCTCTCTGTCTCTGATCGCTATGCGCTACTTCTCCTTCTCCTTCAATCTTTCTCAGAGAGTCTCAGCTTCATGATCTTTCTCAGACTTCAAAAATGGCGACTGTCTGCATGGAAATAATTAATGGCATTGATGCTAACGGCTAGCTGCCGCCTACAGACTGACTGACTCACTGCCTAACACTTTCGCTAATATGGAAGCTGGTCCTTTCATGGAAAGTTACGGCCAGTAACCTGCCGCCCACCAAATTCTTGTACCTCCCCGTACCAAGGACACGTTCCCAGCCGGCCGGCCTGAAGTTGTGTCTTCGGAGTGGAGAAAAATACAGTCTTTCGATAAGGGCCAGCCTGAACCGGTTCTCTCCAAGCGAACAACACTTCGAAACTAAAACATTACACTTGACCTAGAAGCCTCTAAAGCTGCCGGGCAGAAAGCAAGATGGAGTCTCTCCCGTTTGAGGCCTACAAGGCCTGAAATAAGCATAACTCCATAGAAGGTATACTAACACTCTTGCAAAAAGGACGGATTATCACTAATACTAATGAATCTATCCCCTAACTTAAGTTTATAAGCCCTGATCTAAGGAAAAGGGTACGAAAATGCACTACTGTGCCTTATGAATAGGCCCTGTTTATAGTTCTAATCCCTGCACTAGGAGGGTAATAGGCTGGAGTCATCTTCAATCATTCTCCCTCCAAGGAGGGCCAAAAAAGTCGGTCAGAACACACGCACACTTATAAGAATGCAAAATAAAAATATTCTCTTGACCAGTTACAATGGGAAATAAAATAAATGTAGATGGCAATAGAATTTTTCTGATGTAGGGCGAAGAATAATTTTGAAGAAAAATGGATTTTTACAAGTAATATTCTGGAGTGGAAAAGTATTTTTTTGTGAATTATTAAGATTTAAAAAGACTGTGTTCACTTTTGGCTATTGGTATCTTTCTTCAAAACATGCAAGCTGTACATCCTCCACCACCGTTTCTTGATACTCCAGGAGAACCACCAGTGGTGTGGAGAAAATTGTTTGATGTATTTGAAAATTATTTATGGGCAATTGGGGCGCACAAATTCAGACCAGAATGGAAAAGGTTTTTATTGCTTCACACTTTAGGGTTCGAAGGTAGAGACACTCTCAAAAATTTACCAGAGGCAGAAAAGGAAGCAGGGGAGGAACCTGATGAATACCAAAGCACGGTAAGAAAACTCGCTAAAAGATACAATGTACAACCAAGTGTAGTGGTATTGAGACACACATTTTTTAAAAGGGCGCAAAAGATGGAGGAGCATATGGACACTTACATAACGGCTCTAAGGAAAATGGTTGCTGAATGTGAATTTGAGAATTTTAGTGAACAACTGGTTCGTGACCAATTTATAAGTTAATGTCTTCACAAAACTAATAGAAAACCCGTCTCTTGATGAATCCATTCGGATTGCGAAAAGCATAGAAACATCTAAAACATCCATTAAAGAACTTGAAAGTAAAAACACTGAAATGGTCACTCCGGAACGCCTCACCAATTATAAAAAAAGAAAAGACCTTCAATAAAACAATTTTTTCAGGAGAACTGATGTATGTTTTAGGTGTGGATATCCATTTCACACAAAAAATGGTAGACCATGTCCTGCGATAAACGCAGTGTGTCGCTCCTGTGGCAAGATTGGACACTTTGATAAAGTGTGTCAGACACACAAAAAAGGTAATGTTTGTGTTGGGTGTGTCAAAGACTCAAGTGACAGTGACAACGATGATACCCTTGGTGAACTAAAGGACATGATGCTTGTAGTGAACGACGGAGGTGTAAAAAGTGGAGATCCCTATGACTGTGTGGATCCATATGTTGTGATTGATGTTGGTGACACAAATTTGAGACTTCTAGTGGACTCTGGTGCGCGTATCACAATGATTACAGAATCTCTTTTCAGTGAAAAATGGGGGGAAGACCTCTTCAACCACCTGATCGTGAACCAGTATCCTATGAAGGGTGCAAAAGAGACCTCCTAGGTTATTTTGAGGATGTTATGATTTTCAAGAATAGGCATATACATGGGAAGATATATGTGGCTGTGCATGGTTTTAACATCCATCAAGGTTTGTTTAACTTGATGTTATGCCCAGGTGCTAAAGAACAGGTGTTAGTGATCTGTGATCACACACATGTTGAAGACCTGCTTAACAAATATCCAAAAGTATTTTCAGGTGAGTTAGGAAGAATCAAAGGGTTCAGACATAAAATAAAGGTAAGAGATGATGCAGTGCCTGTCAAACATAAGATCAGAAGCAAACCCTTCAGTATAAGAGAAGACCTGGAAAATGAACGTATGTCCATGCATAAAAGAGGTGTAATCCAACCCATAGAGTCCTCAAACTGGTCTTCGTCCTGAGTGGTTGCACGGAAAAAAACAATGAATTGAGAATTGCATTGACTTACGCAGCCTAAATAAAGGGATTTAGGTGGATTTGTACCCCTTACCCAACATCACAGAAATGCTGGGTGTAGCAGTGGCCAAAATTTCTCGAAACTATATCTGGCTTCAGCATACCACCAGATAGAGCTTGACAAAGACTCGCGCCATTACAATGCATTTAACTCCCCCTCAGGCATGTTCCAATTCTGTCATTTGCCGTTTGGCCTGGCTTGAGCAGCTTCTGTCTTCCAAAGAGTCATGGTCAACTTACTAAAAGGCATAAAACACTTAGCGATATTTCAGGATGATGTCCTTATATTTGCAAAGGATCAAAATGAACATGATATGACCTTGGACAAGATCCTCGCCATTTTCCAAGAGCACAGTGAGGTTCTTAAATGTGACAAGTGTGTGTTCTCAAAAGACAAGGTGGAATATTTGGGTCACACCATCTCCAGTGCAGGGGTCACACCTAGGCCAAGTCTTGTCCAGGCCATTTTGGATGCTTCTGCTCCAAAAGACAAAGCGGGAGTAAAATCTCTGCTTGGTCTGACGGAGTTTTATGCACCTTTTATTCAGGACTATGCCACAAAAGTGCTTCTCATTTCAAGATTGTTGAAAGATAAAAATAAATTTGTGTGGGACAAAGACTGCAAACAAGTATTTACGTGGCTCAAAGAACAACTAAGCACAGTCAGAGCTTTGAAACCATTTGTACCTGATGTATCATGCACGTTGACTGTGGATGCCAGTAGCTATGGATTGGGAGCAATCTTGACACAGGACGTTGGTCTTCAGGAACATACAATTGGCTTTCCATCAAGGGTACTGAGGGATGTAGAAATTAATTACTCTGTAATTAAAAAAGAACTTCCAGCATTGAGAAATGAAAAAATTAATTATGGGGCAGGAAATTCACATTACAAACTGGTTGCTAATTTGGGAAATACCAACAATTGCAACGCTACACCTCGCATAGCTCGCCTTGCATCAAAGCTCTTACAATTCAAATTTGAGGTAACACACACCGCAGGGGGTAAAAATGTGAGGGCTGATGCACTGTCACACTTGCCTCAAGTTCCTAGTGATTCCAATCAGGGTGAAGAAGACATTGATTATGATGAAAATGAGGATTGTATAATAGCGAGTATTGAGTTAAGAAATGTGTATTCAGTGGTGGAAGAAAGTTGGTATGCAGCTATGGCCAAGGATGAAGTCATGAAAGATGTTAAGAAATACATAATCCAGGGATGGCCAAAAGAAAAAAATGTGGATGTGGCCTTACAACCGTTTGTAAAAATCTGTGAAGAACTTTCTTTAGAGGATGGTCTAGTATTCAGAATTGATAAGTTAATACCTCCTGAAAGCATTAGGAATACCATCCTAACAAAAGCACACTAGGGACATTTGGGAGCAACGCACACCAAACGCAGAGTCCGAGAATACTTTTAGTGGTCACAGATAGATAGGGACATTTATGTTCTGGTGCAGGAGTGCGCTATTTGTGCCAGCAGCGATAGGAGTCTAGGCACATCTAATCCCCCTCTCACTCCCATACCACTCCCTGAAGCTCCGTGGGAGAAGCTGGGCATTGATGTTTTAGGGCCTTTCCATTCTCTGCCTCAACAGAGTAAATTTGCTATTGTAATGACGAATTATTATACAAAGTGGCCTTAAGTTTGTATCCAGAGTTGACTCTAAGGAGATACTTGACTTTCTTAAAGAGATCTTCATGAGAGAGGGTTTCCCCAAATCCATTGTTTCAGATAACGGGGTGCAATTTGTATAATCTGACGTGGAAGAATTTCTTAAGGAATCTTCTATCACGCATCTGAGAAGCTCTCTTTACCATCCTCAAACAAATGGATTGGTCGAGAGACTCAATAGAGTTATTGGAGATTGTGTTAAGTGGGCCATTGAGCACAACAAGATTGTACCCCCTTCGGTAAGAACAATGTTGTGGTTCTACAGGACCACCCCTCATTCATCTACGGGGGTATCTCCCTTTGAACTTCTTAGAGGCAGAAAACCATGTTCTGACTTTAGACCTGCATGGATGACAAAATGGTTCAAATCCAATACTACACCACAAGAGCTAGACGAAAGGGTCAGAAGCAAGGTTGAGGTGGTCCAATGCAAGCAAAAGGAATATTTTGATCACAGAAAGCGGGTCAAAAGCAGGGAGATTGCTGTAAGGAACTGTGTGAAAATAAAGAAACGGTTTTGTAAAAAAAGGAGAATCTAAGTTCAGTAAACCTGTTGTTGTAGACAAAATGCGTGGCAGTGCTGTTCTTGTCAATGGACGCAACTGGTGGAATTTGAACAAGGTTGTAAAAGCAAAAGATGTAGACGGTGATAAGCGCAAATCTATTGATGTATTAGATGTGTCACGCAACTCTGTTTCAGGTGAATGCTATGTTCATGAATCTCGCAATCCTCCTACTGTTTTAAGGAGGAGCTCAAGAGAGGTCAGAATTCCGGTCAGGTACCGGAGTTTGGTCTTTTCTCTTTCTGCTTCCTGTTCTTCCCCTTTCCTGTTTCCCTCTTCTCTTCCTCTTCTCCTTTTCTAGCTCACTCTTTCTTCTTCCCTATTGTTTCTCTCTCTTCTTTGAGGAAAGGAGATATATGTAGTGGTTTCCTCCACCGCGCCCCCTGTGCGCGAGGATTCTGTTCTCCCCTGCCTCGCGCTGCCCGTTGGCTCACGAGGGAACGTGACTGTGGACCGGTAAGTCGGACGGTTTGTGCCGGCCATTTTACGCTGTGCTGGCTTGTACACCAGTCTGTCTTGTGGGAACTTAATAAAGTTTTATCATAAACTCTTCACCTGTTTGCGAGTTATTACACGCTCCTTATACAGGTATAAGGTTTCAGAGCACTTTACATCATACAAATAATATACAGAGACACCAAATCATAAGAGCCTATAGGAAATGTCACATAAGAGAGTGAGGATGACAAATTGTCGGAATCGCATGGTCTAAAGGAGCACACACTCAGGATTTAAAACATACCACAGAGGTTTGTTTTACTATAAAGAAAGTATTTCTACCAAAACTAACCCCTTTAACAACATTAGGATCATGAAAGACTGGGGGGGAAATAACAACCTAACGCATACCGTGCACTTTTTATTCAGCTCCTCATGGCAGTTCATATGTATATTAGGATTGTAACTTATCAACTGCACGCAACAAAAGGATCTCTGACTAAAGCAGAAACCCACTGTGCTACCCACATAAAATGAAGTTTAGTGATCTATCTGTACAAGTGCTTTGCATCACGCGCAATAACACCCTGCGCTACTTCATGATGAGGTAAAGCTGCCACTGATGAGACAAAACGCTGCTCTTGCTCCAGGATTGCTGTGCAGATGAATATATCTATCAAACTAGAACCAAACTGATGCATATGCTGTGCTTATCCTGGTTTTCACTCCTGATTGCTAGCAGCCATTGCTTTTTTCACTGTGTTACTGAAGGGTTGTGCTCCTAATTAAGGCGTAGTAGAATGAATGAATAAATGATGAGCTTAAAATAGACGCTCTCAAAGCAAAGTACTAAAACACCCTTACGGCTTAACCTATGTGGACAGAATATTCCTGATCCCGTTCTTAGGGATATGGATGCGGTCGGATCTTTGGAATGCCGTGTGGGTTTCTGATATCTCCAAAGTGTTGAGTTTATAGGAACTTAGGGCTTCATTTATAAGCCTCGTGCACCACAGGAATGTCACTTTTAATAACGCTCCAGAAGTGCACATTGCAGAGCCATATCTACAAGGCCATGTAAAGTCACCTTGCATGGCTATTCATGGCTTTGTAGATATGGAGTGAGGCAACACATCACACGTTGTTACGTTGCCTCACTCTGTAATGGTTCTCATTTAACACCCATGGCGTATGACACATTCACAGGTTTACAACATTCTGTAAACCTGGGACTGCGTCAAATGCCTGTGTAAGGGTTGTTTTTGTGAAGGAAGGTGTCCCTTCCCCCAGAAAACAAATTGATTTCAATGGAGGCACCCTTGCACCATGGTGCAAGGGTGCTTATAGTGGTGCTGGCCCCCATATTGTGCACCAGCACAGTGGAAGAGGACATTTCATAGAGATGGCTCATTCCTGTCCTTTTATTTTGACGTAGAGTAGCACAGCAAGAAGGCTTTCAGCACTGCTCTACGTCAAACATTAGTAACTGAGGCCATTAGAGCTTTATTTAGAGTTTGGCGGACAAGTATTTCCAACAACATTAGTCTGCCTTCTTTTTAGAATCAAGTGGCCCATGATGGCTCCACCACAGCACAGCTTACTCCAACAGCCCAATGACGCAGGAGTGATCGGATAGGGACGTCAGGTGACCTGCCCTATTTAGTATAAACAACCTGATGTCTTTGGTATCTGGTGGTCACAGGCCAGATACGATATCATGGTGCCCAGATCCTGGGGTTAGTTTTTTGTTTTTCAGAAACAAACTCCCATTAGGGATGGCAGCTGGAAACATATTTGTTGCACCTTCAGAGTTACAGCTGTTCTTCCTGAGAGACAGAGTTCACTGTCGTTCATAAGGATGGCAGAGGTAATGCCCTCTGTAAAATGTAAAATGTAAATTGATACGTGTATAGCGCACTACTCACCCGCAAGGGTCTCAAGGCGCTTGAACGAATACCGCTGTGAAACCCACCCTGGCTTTCCCTGTGAGGCGTCCACTCCTGGGCACCCCCAAGGTGGAGGCCAGGCATCCTTAGCGTTGTGGGGGCCGTTGTGGAGATTAAGCAAGCTATTGCCCAGAGTTGCAGAGTGGGACTAAATGATTGGAATAGGGACCGAGGCGAGAATTATCAGGTCCATGGAATTTTTGAGCCCAAGACACGCCGAGGCAGGGAATTGAACCCTGGTCCCGGGCTAGACCTCTGCATCAGGGTCTGCCGCTATAACCAATGAGCCACACTTCTCCACCTCACATACAGCGGCCGGCCTGTCAAAATGTAAATCAGATTCTCAGACTGCGTCAAGGTCCATGCATTGGTGCTTCCAGGGTTCAACTTCCTACTGTTTGCATCGGATCTTTGCTGCTAATTTTAAGTTGTACTTCATCTCATATGGCTGAATTGCCAACTGGACAAAGGTTAAGCTTGTCAATAAGGGTTTGACTAAATATGTCTTTGTTTTTGGAATGAGAATCATGCTTTCATCTGCCAGGCTGTTGATGTCCAGATATGAGGTTGCACCTACTCTGAGAGAGGATCCCAAGTAGCTAAAGCCCAGGCGGTGATTTGTTTTTAATGCTCAGAGTTGTCCACAGACCTGCCCTCAAGTCTGCCACAGATCTTCAAGAGGGCCTTTCCCAACCATCTCTGGTAATTTTGAGACAGTCATTTACTCCTGAATACTGGCCTTACCCTTTATTCTGCTCACAGTTATAAACACACTGGATGCCGCATGCCTAGTCCTCCATGTGCCATGTCTGAGTATTCACCCACACTTCTGTGCTTAAACTTGATCAACTGACTTTGTACTTTTTATTGTTTTAGCTGAACAGTTTCCTCCAGAAGGTGCATTTCAAGACTGCTGCTGGAGATGAAATCTCTTTTGATGACAAAGGGGAGATGCCAGCAAAGTATGAGATAATAAACTGGATTTTTAATGACAATGACATTCTTATCGAGCCCTATGAAATTGGATATTTGGATCTCTCTGCTCCACCAGGGCAACAACTTCTCATCAACCAGAGCACCATCCGGTGGCATTTCGATGGTGACTATAAGAACCAGGTCAGTGAAATATTATTGAGATCTTCATTTTGTGACATTCAATGGCATCTTTATATGACCTGGTTTGGTGCCATATTAACCAGAGCACCATGAGTAACACTGTGACCCTTTTTAACTTGTAAAGTGCATAACAAGTGTATTCTGCACAGGTGCAAAGTGTTTCAAACATGAGGGAGCAAACATCTGTGTACCTTTAGACACAATTCTACAGGTGCTAAGTGAGAAGCTGGTTCGCACACAATCCAAGTAAAGTCTCAGTAGGCACTTAGGATGCTGTTTAATGAATAAAGTCAAAGTCAAAGTCAAAATCCACTTTATTCGATTATTTTAAAATCATAAAAGTATGCTATCAAATCACAGGATAAAATCAAAAGTACAAAAATACATAAGATTATTTTGCAAAAATGTACATTTCATGTCTGCAAAACACAGTGGTGTCGGATTAATTATCATACATTTTAGCTTACAAATTCTATGAGATCGACACTGATTCAATACATATTTAAAAGCTTCAAATTTAGCGACGTCTATAATCTCAATTAATTGGTGGGGATGATTTCAATTTGGGGTATTAAATATTCTGAGGATCTTTGCCCCAATGGTCTTTGTTTCTTATTACGGATAGATGCTACTAAGAAGTTTGCTACCCCAAACATGACAGCGGAGGATTCCATTAATTGGAGATAGAGTAGTGCAGGTTTAACCTGCAGGAACCCTCTATGTTTTAGTAATGGGGTGATGAACTTTTTCCTACCTCCCATATAAAATGGGCAGAAAAACACAAAGTGTATCGTGTCCTGATATGAATGATTGTCACATTTACAAGGAGCAGCATCCTCTGTTTTAAACCACTCGCTAAAAGATCCCAATAGTAAATACGACTGATTAAAACTAAATTTAGTAAGCAGCTATCGGTGGAAGGGTTTAGTGACAATTGACAGATATGGTTGAAAAGGCATAGGCAGTAACAACATGCAATGGGCCCTCACAGTTAGTTTATTTATTTTTGTAGCTTCACAGTCCATTTCTCTTGATCTTATAAAATTTGTTTTTACCCAGTTGATATCAGCTTTTGTTAAACCTTCTGGGTTAGTATAGATCTCTGGATGTCCTAGCATATTAGATGTAGATTTGATGAAGGACAGCCATTGAATTTTCATTACTTTATCGAGTAGCATGCAATCCCTGATGATCTTATGATTCAAAGTGAGATTGGGGTTCAGCCAGGTTCTGATCCATAGTAGGATAGGGGCCATGTTTAATAGATCTGTAATACATCCCATCCCAAGCTCCAAGTGTACTGCATATGTGGCAGTTGATTGGGGGAGCCCTAATAGGACTTGCAGAAATGTATTTTCTTCTCTCTGGATGAGAGTTGTATCTTTATATCCCCATATTGCTGTTCCATATCTTGCAATGGCCAACGTTTTAGCTTTATAGATGGACAATATTGCCTTAGCTGGTTTACCACCCAGTCTCTTGGCAAAACCTAAAATAGCAGCCAAAGATCTTTTTACGGCAGTTACTTTATTCAGGATTTGGGGAGCCCAAGAACCCACATAGTCAAACACGACCCCTAGGTGCGTGAAGACTTTTACCTTACATATTACTGAGTCGTTGCATGAAACAGTTTTAAAACACTTCCTCCTGTTCCCCAGTGACATGACATGCGACTTCTCAGTATTGATGACTAGGTCCAGTTTTTTCATAAACTCCCCAAAGGTATTAAGAAGAAGTTGTAGCGCATTTGGCGTCCTAACCAAACGCACAGTATCATCCGCGTATAGGAGTACAGGGATGGGCGTTCCTCCTATACGCGGGATATCAGTTGTTGTTGTTCTCAAAACATCTTCCAGGAGTTTATGTATAATGTAAATAGCATTGGGGCCAGGATACACCCTGGCGCACCCCCCTACCTGATTTAAACCCAACTGTACACTTTCCCTCTTGTGACATGCTAATAGATGCAGACAGGTCTCTATGTAATTCTGCCAAAAAATGTACTAAGGCCTGGTGATGATGTTACTAGTTCCAGTAACATCATCCACAGCTTTGACCTATTAACTAGGTCAAAAGCTGTGGATAGGTCCATGAATGCCAAAAAGATTGAGCCCTTAGCTGCAACTGTATATTTATTAACTATAAGGTGTAAATTTAGGCACTGATCTTCTGTGCCTCTCCCGGCTCTGAAGCCATTTTGGGCATTGCTTAAGATGGTGTTTTCTGTGGCCCAGGCTGTTATCCTGGCTAAAATTACTTTCCCCAGAATTGTTACTGAGGAATCAATCAAAGATATTGGCCGGTACCATCTTGGATCCCCCCTTTGGCCCTTTTTAAAAACTGGAATTATGATAGAGCGGGACCAGGAGGTGTGGAAGGTGGCAGGGGTGGAGCACGCTGCTATATTGAAGACATTTGTAAGAACTATAGACCAAAAAACTGAATTTGCCTTATGCATAGTCAAACACGACCCCTAGGTGCGTGAAGACTTGTACCTTAGATATTACTGAGTCGTTGCATGAAACAGTTTTAAAACACTTCCTCCTGTTCCCCAGTGACATGACATGCGACTTCTCAGTATTGATGACTAGGTCCAGTTTTTTCATAAACTCCCCAAAGGAATTAAGAAGAAATTGTAACGCATTTGGCGTCCTAGCCAAAAGCACAGTATCATCTGCGTATAGGAGTACAGGGATGGGCGTTCCTCCTATACGCGGGATATCAGTTGTTGTTGTTCTCAAAACATCTTCCAGGGAGTTTATGTATAATGTAATTAGCATTGGGGCCAGGATGCACCCCTGGCGCACCCCCCTACCTGATTTAAACCCAACTGTACACTTTCCCTCTTGTGACATCCTAATAGATGCAGACAGGTCTCTATGTAATTCTGCCAAAAAATTTAATAAGGCCTGATCAAGACCTAGTTCCAGTAACATCATCCACAGCTTTGACCTATTAACTAGGTCAAAAGCTGTGGATAGGTCCATGAATGCCAAAAAGATTGAGCCCTTAGCCGCAACTGTATATTTATTAACTATAAGGTGTAAATTTAGGCACTGATCTTCTGTGCCTCTCCCGGCTCTGAAGCCATATTGGGCATTGCTTAAGATGGTGTTTTCTGTGGCCCAGGCTGTTATCCTGGCTCAAATTACTTTCCCCAGAATTTTTACAGAGGAATCAATCAAAGATATTGGCGGGTACCATCTTGGATCCCCCCTTTGGCCCTTTTTAAAAACTGGAATTATGATAGAGTGGGACCAGGAGGTGTGGAAGGTGGCAGGGGTGGAGCACGCTGCTATATTGAAGACATTTGTAAGAATTATAGACCAAAAAACTGAATTTGCTTTATACATATCAGATGGTATCCCATCTGGGCCCGGGGGCTTTTTGTCCAGCCATGTCTGCTATTGCTTTATGGACTTCTTTTATCGTAAAACTCGGGGAAAACCTTGTTGACTCACTAGCATGTGGCACGTAAGTATCGAGCTCCAAGTTACTTCCATAAATATTCTCAAAATGGTTGAACCATTCCCTTTCCCTGATGTTAACTTCTAGCGGGGCATTATCTTTACCGTTAAATAAAGGGAAATTAATAATTGACCCGAATTTGGAGCTATTCTTCAAAGTGGCTTTTTCATGTAGTGAGTCCCATGCCTCTTTCTTAATTTCATTTTTACGTGTTTGGAGGATAGTTTTATATTTCTTCCTTATACGAACTACTTCAATCTTATCTCTAGGTTTCTAATGAATAAGAAGATGGGGAGCACACACATGTGTTTCAAGTGACGTTGAAACAAGTGAGCAGCCACAGGTCACAAACATTTGAATATATTATGCACAGGTATTAAGGATGTTGTTTAAATCAATGAAGCTATAGAGATCAAAGGGCTGATTAATATTTACATGACAACAAAGAATGCTGTGAGTTTTATGGGGTGGTATGGAGTGGAAAGGCTCAGGAAAGGGAAGTATCAGAGGATAGATGAATGGTGGGATTTCTCAGCCTAAGGTGTGCTGTCACACCCTCACTATGTGCTCACCTGCAGCCCTGCATTTTTTTCCTGGTAGCGCACTAACCGCAGTAGTTGCCTGGCTCCTAGTCCCAGTCGGCGGCCATCTTAGGTTAGCCCCGCCGGTTTTAGTTTGTTTATGTTTTTTCTTCTTCACTATTTCTTTGTCATTTTTTCTTTTAGGTGCAACATTTTGTTTCCCTGTACTTCTACCTGTGAGGGTAGCCTTCCAGGTAGGGCTGTAGCTATGGGTCTCTAGTTTGCATGTATTTGTCCTCCCTGTTCTTGGCTCTTGGCCACACCTTAGTCTCACCCTCCTGTAGGTGGGCTACTTAAGCATGACAGCTGCGCAAAAGTACAGCAGAAGTCCCAGAGGGCGCATTGCTGGTGGGGCAAAGATGCACCTGAGACAAGCGGGTCTGCACCCATCTGGGGCCAACTGCACCTGTTCGGGCCTATCCGTGCCTGGTCCTTGCCTGGACCGTGCAGTGGTCAGTACCCAATGTTATTCTACGGACGGAGGCAGACTTCGGTGGTCCTCCTTCATCATACTCCATGACGTTGGATTTACTGTGAGCGGTGGCCTCAAGTACAACACACTCAAGAGGATTCCCTAGCTCTGCTTAAATGGATAAACCACCTAAATACAATTGTCATGTTTTCTCTACATTTAGGACGTTAATAATACTCATTACGCCAACATGACTGTCAGCACCCTTACCCTCATGGGGTGCCCGGCTGGGTCCCATGTGCGTGCCTCTCTCAGATTACACTTCCTTGTGGTGTTCACTTTACACTCTGACAGTGGATTTACAGTTTCAGGTGTCCCTCACTTTTCTTGAATAATTTGATTATGCATTGATATAAACAGCTTATATTCACAAGTGTCTTGTTGTATGATTCTTTTATTCTATCTCTCACATCTCTTTACCCATGAATACTGCCATTGAGCTAACTGCTATCATATATTACAAATATTGTCCACAGGGACCACTGTTCCTCCTTATATACAGTGAAGTAGTGTGGCTCACTGGTTAGAGGCGGCAGACCCGAGAGCAGAGGACGGCCCGGGACCAGGGTTTGATTCCCGGCGCGGCAGGTTTCTGGACCAGGGTCAGCGGACTCGATAATTCTCTCGCCTCGGTGCCCACTCTGATCAGCGATCACACTCGGCAACTCTGGGCATTAGCTTGCCTCATCTTCACTAACGGCCCCACCAGACCGCCGGGGATGCCTGGTCTCACCCTGGAGATACCCATTAAGGGACCATCTCTCAGGGAAGCCAGGTAGGGTTTCGCAGCGGTCGAAGCGCCTTGGGACCCTACGGGTAAGTAGTGCGCTATATAAATGCCTATACATTTACATTTACATATTATAGATACCCTAGGATACCCTGGTTCCATGTGAGTAGAGTGGCCCTTGTTTTCCTGTACACATCCCTGTTGGATAAGAGTCAGTGGTTTTGCGTTATACAGCAGTTAGATTTTCCAACTTGCTGCTGCTATTGTTGAGAGATGTAAATACTCTATGGATGATTCCATGAGTGCAACCGATTGCGATAAGTGTGGGTTTGTCTTCTCCAGTCTGGCCTCGGAGGGACC
Organism: Lissotriton vulgaris; assembly: GCF_964263255.1. Taxonomy (NCBI): domain Eukaryota; kingdom Metazoa; phylum Chordata; class Amphibia; order Caudata; family Salamandridae; genus Lissotriton; species Lissotriton vulgaris. Next base: position 680,487 of record NW_028251363.1, on the reverse strand, counting down.
TGAGGAAAGTAGAGCAGGATATACCTTACACGTAGCACGTTGTTATTCACTGAATTGCCACTTTTTACCGAAGCACAAGTCAGAAATGTATGATTTCCTGACAGATTATCAGCCAGACGCACTTTTTAGGTCACGCATGCACTGCTCTACGAGCCATGCTGTATTGGAGTATATACTTGAAGCCACGCCAATTCTGCGCCCATTTTTGTCATTGGCTTTTTTCATTGTTCTTCCTAAATGCTGTCTTCTGATTTGTTACTAGGCTTGTCAGTCCCTTCTTAGTACCACCTTGTCTTCATTTGTAACCTCCCATGATGACTGGCCCTTTGACTTCGGTTGTTACAAGGACCATGGGGCATATTACCAAGGGCATTATCGCAGCGTTAGCGAGACATTTTCCCGCTAATGCGGTGATAATTTTATCGCCCTATTACCAAGCTGTCGCTAACACCAGTTAGCGACAGCTTGTAGGTGATAGCGGGCATTTAGGAGCCCACTTTGCATTTCAGCGATAATTATTGCTAATGACATGCAAAGTGGGTGTGCCAAGATGATAGCGACTGAAAACAGTCGCTAACATCTCTAACTTCTGTTAACAACTTTTGGAAATATTCGCGCTAAGCGCGAATATCTCCAAAAGCTAACGCCTGCTAAAAGCAGTTCTTAGCCATGTTATCCAATGGAAGGTGGATAACATGGCTAAGAGCATTGTCACGATAATGCATGAATATTGCTGATTTTTCAGAGATATTCATGCATTTCGCAGGATTTTTACAGCTTTTAAGATAAACCTTGTTAATATCAAGGTATCTCAGCGGTAAAAATCGTCGGTGCTCGGCGATATTTTTTTCCCGCTAACCAAGCAATAGCGATAATTATCGCTATTGCTTGGTAATATGCCCCTGTGTTTTTTAGTCTGTAAGCAATATTTTCTTTAATCAGTTTATCTTACTGCAGGAGGGCAGTAGTGTCTCTCATGCACAGATGTGACCACCAGCTTGCTGAACTTGTAGCAAATGGGGAGTTCTTCAGAGGCCATGAGAGACAGAAGGGGACAACTCAGTGATGCCTTTAGGGGGGTCAAAGGTTTTTGATGTGAATTCTGATAGTTATAGTGTGTTTTCTGAACAAACATCTGTGTTGAAAATAAATATGCTTTAGGTTTGCTCTTCAGCTCACTTGCTAAAAACCATGTGGCAGATTTGAAAGAAAGTGACTCAGTGCATTCCGCAAGCCATTAGGATGCGCCGCACTGAGTGACTTTCAGAGTACAGGAATGCAAAGTATTTACAATTATATGTTGCATTCCTATGTGCTGGCCCAGACACCCTTGCACCATGGTGCAAGGATGCTGCTTCATGGGGTCATTGTTTTTGTGGGCACCTACCTGCACGAAAACAATAACTACTGGCATTTTTGTCTTTCAATGTGTGCTGTAGAATGCAGTACACATTGAAAGAGGAAACAACCAGGTGAAATGAAAAAGTTTCTCCTCAGTGTGTCTCGTTACGCCCCCCCTAGGTTGGCATAGCATACTGACGCATTTCCACACTTACAATTCCTCATAAATCTGGAAATGTGACTCGTTCCATGGGTGTTGCATTGGAACACCCATAGCTGCACCCATGGAATGCCACTTTCATACAAAGTGCTGCATGTAAAGGGGCCATATTTACAAGGAAAGTGTGGATTTTCCTGTCCTTGTAAACATGTAGCAGTGGAATACGCCATCAGTATGTCACAAAAAGTGCCGCACTGATGGTGCAGGGGGCTTGTAAATCTACCCCAATGACTTCAAGAAAGGGCTCTTTCCCTCTTTTCTTGATTTGTTCCTCTGTGAAATGGATCCAAAAGAGAAAGAAATGATGTGGCTGCAAATGTCTCTTTGGACACACTTTTCCACAACCACAAGGGTGAAACCAACCTGAAGGTATTGGAGCACGTTACTGAGCAGTTCTCCAGTTCCAAAGTGGGAGCTCGCTGCCCTATGCTCCTCGGCTCAGATTACCCGTAAAGGGTGTGCTTTCACCCCAGCTGAATGTTGCTTTGGCTCATTTGCTTTTCTCTCCCTGCCACATTGCCCTGTCTATTGTTTTCTTCCCTATGCCCTCTGTGTCCCTTCCCCACTGCTCCATAATTTTCGCTTCTGCCCGCCCATACACTCAGTTTTGCTTCCCCACATTTGTGTTCCTTCTTCTACCTTCTGTTTGCACCCCCCCACAAACACACTTTTAAACATGCATTAGGAATGTAATAGGTCTGACTTTGTGAGAGTTTAAGCTATTGGCATAGTAAGTGACAATGCCTTTTATTTTTGTTTTAACCCTTTCCGTGCTCCCGTCGGCCAACGGTGATCGCAAGCACTAACTCGCTAGTGCTGCGCACGTCCATTGCCCAATGCGGCCCTGCCCACTCATTGGAACTCCCGCACCGTGGCGGAATTTGCGCCTCAGTTAAGGAGCTAAAAACCAAGACAGAAATAAAAGGCATTGTCATTTAAAATGCCAATGGCTCAAACTACTGTAAATGTGAGACCTATTGCATTACAAATGCTTGTCCTTGTTGAAACAAGCCTACTGCCTTACCAGCCCCTGACATATTTGAGGCTTTTCCACAGGATTTTGCAAATCTGAGGGGGGACAGAACTACTCAAAGGGCAGGGAGGATAGCGGTAAACAGCACATCCTGTGAATGTTTTCAGAAGTAGAGATTATGGACTGTGAGACGGCTTTCTTTTCATTATCTTTATCTAGCAAGTGTACTTAAGCAGGATTTTTGAATAAACACCCGCCCGGCTCAGCCTCATATTTCTCAACTGCATTAGTGGAAATTTTAAAGGCCTATGCACTACGCTATTCTAAGTTTTTTAATTTATGTGACCTCCTCAATTTGCATCTCGAGGATGCTGCATGGCATTTAGCTGTGTCTCCTATTGAACAGGATGACATATAGAATTTTCTCAGTTGGTCCAAGCCCCCACTCACAAACGCATCCATATTTTAGATCCCATTTTTGCGGATTCCACTAACGTATGGGTGGCCCCTCCTAAGCCGGTGGACTGGTCAGACCATTTCCCCTTCCCTTCCAGATTTCCATGTTTGTTTTGGCTCTTACTGCATCTGGAGACCGGTGCCATAAAACCCTGAAATAGGCCATGGTCTCTCATGCTGCATTTACGGCAGCTCTGAGCGCTAATCGCCCTGCTCTTAGAGATTGTACTAACTTAGCCAACTCACAGTTGAAACCTGGATTAGTGATGCTCTGGGTTGCAATGTGCTCATAAACAATTGTAGTGCCACCTACTCTAAGCCTTCAGCAGGATGGTTCAATGCTGAACTGCTGGCTATAAAGAAGTCCTGTAAACACGTTGAATGCCTATGGCATGCCTGACAATGCTAAATATATCTCAAGTCCCTAAAATAATATCATACAGTAATTAGGCATACATGCAATTAGTACCAAGCTCAAAAGATTGCACTTGCTCAAAATTTCCTCACAAGAGCTTTTACCCTATCTTTTTTTGAGCATGTTTCTGCCTCCATTATTCCTTCTGCTGATAATGGCAATCAAATTGCGCAATTTTTCTCATGGAAAGATTTATGCTTCCTTCCCCAAAGAAGATAGGGAGGTCCTGATTTGTAACACATGGTTTGTTCCATCTAATTCGACGGGTGATCTCCTTACTATAAATACTTTGTCACTGGAAGAGCGAGGTGCACTGTTATTTAAGGTGAAATTTGGTTCACACTGGATCCTGCCCCACCTGCATGCTGCAGCGGGATGTGGAGGCCACTCTCCAGTGGATCCTGTCCCACCTGGGATGCTGGAGCGGGGTATGGTGGGCGCTCTCCATTGGATCCTGCCCCGCCTGCGATGCTGGAGCGGGGTGTGGAGGCCTCTCTCCATTCGATCCTACCCTACCTGCGATGGTGGAGCGGGTTGTGGAGGCCACTCTCCATTGGATCCTGCCCCACCTGTGATGCTGGAGTGGGATATAGAGGCCATTCTCCATTGGATCTGGCCCCGCCTGCGATGCTGGAGTGGGGTGTAGAGGCCGTTCTCCATTGGATCCTGCCCCACCTGCGATGCAGAGCGGGATGTGGAGGCCGTTCTCCATTGGATCCTGCACCGCCTGCGATGCTGGAGCAGGGTGTGGAGGGCGTTTTTCCATTGGATCCTGCCCTGCCTGCGATGCTGGAGCGAGATATGGAGGCAGTTTTCTATTGGATCCGACCCCATCTGGGATCAGAGGTGATCTTTTGTAAGAAGTTTAAGAGCTAGCTTTTTAGACAACGTTAAAACGTACCTTAGTTATGTGTATTAATCCATCTTGGTTCTGGATTCTTAATGTGGGGACACTCCGAATCGAGCAACCAGGCACTTTATAAACCTTTTAACATAACTTAACATAACATAACAATTATATCCATCCTTTGGGAGTGTACTTTATACCATATTGAGAGCAATCAATTCATCTCATACTCAATGACATTGATTTGTATCTATACAAAAGTCCCTGTTGTGCCAATCAAAACAGCATTTCTGGACAACTTTTGTCATATTCCATATAGGCATGACTTTATACCTTTATCACCTTTGACAATAGATGAGGGCTACAAACAGTCATTGATTTTGGACAAAGGACACCACCGTCTCAAACTTGATACTTGATCCTTTTTTAATGCTTGTTCATTTACCCCGATCACAAACTCACTACAAAGCGTTGTGGACTGGACTGGTGCTTCACAATGCTGTCCATAGACTCATTATCCGTTCACATGTGTCTGTACCAGCAGGCCTCCTATTAAGGAAAGCCTTTCAGTTTCATTGCCACATTCTGCTTGCGCCAGCCCTCCAAGTAAAGTAGAACATCAGACTATGAGTGATGATTACCTACTCAAAGAGCACATGTTTTCAGCAGACTATGACTGCTGATTAACTACTCAAGAGCACATGTTTTTACCAGACTATAAGTGATGATTAACTACTCAAAGAGCACATGTTTTTAACAGACTTTGAGTGCTGATTAACTACTCAAAGAGCACATGTTTTCAACAGACTATGAGTGATGATTAACTACTCAAAGATGACATGTTTTCAACAGATTATGAGTGATGATTAACTACTCAAAGATGACATGTTTTCAACAGATTATGAGTGATGATTAACTACTCAAAGAGCACATGTTTTCAACAGACTATGAGTGATGATTAATTACTCAAAGAGCACATGTTTTCAACAGACTATGAGTTCTGATTAACTACTCAAAGAGCACATGCTGTCAATGTATTATGAGTGATGATTAACTACTCAAAGAGCACATGTTTTCATCAGACTATGAGTGATGATTAACTACTCAAAGAGCACATGTTTTCAACAGACTATGAGTGATGATTAACTACTCAAAGATGACATGTTTTCAACAGATTATGAGTGATGATTAACTACTCAAAGATGACATGTTTTCAACAGATTATGAGTGATGATTAACTACTCAAAGAGCACATGTTTACAACAGACTATGAGTGATGATTAACTGCTCAAAGAGCACATGTTTTCATCAGACTATGAGTGATGATAAACTACTCAAAGAGCACATGTTTTCATGAGACTATGAGTGACAATTAACTACTCAAAGAGCACATGTTTTCAACAGACTATGAGTGATGATTAACTACTCAAAGAGCACATGTTTTCAACAGACTATGAGTGATGATTAACTGCTCAAAGAGCGCATGTTTTCATCAGACTATGAGTGATGATTAACTACTCAAAGAGCACATGTTTTCAACAGACTATGAGTGATGATTAACTGCTCAAAGAGCACATGTTTTTAACAGACTATGAGTGATGATTAACTACTCAAAGAGCACTTTTTTTCAACAGACTATGAGTGATGATTAACTGCTCAAAGAGCACATGTTTTCAACAGACTATGAGTGATGATTAACTGCTCAAAGAGCACATGTTGTCAACAGACTATGAGTGATGATTAACTACTCAAAGAGCACATGTTTTTACCAGACTATGAGTGATGATTAACTACTCAAAGAGCACATGTTTTCAACAGCTTATGAGTGATGATTAACTACTCAAAGAGCACATGTTTTCAACAGACTATGAGTGCTGATTAACTACACAAAGAACACATGTTTTCAACAGACTATGAGTGATCATTAACTACTCAAAGAGCACATGTTTTCAACAGACTATGATGATTAACTACTCAAAGAGCACATGTTTTCAACAGACTATGAGTGATCATTAACTACTCAAAGAGCATATGTTTTCAACAGACTATGAGTGATGATTAACTACTCAAAGAGCACATGTTTTCAACAGACTATGAGTGCTGATTAACTGCTCAAAGAGCACATGTTTTTAACAGACTATGAGTGATGATTAACTACTCAAAGAGCACATGTTTTCAACAGACTATGAGTGATGATTAACTACTCAAAGAGCACATGTTTTCAACAGATGATGAGTAATGATTAACTGCTCAAAGAGCACATGTTTTCAACAGACTATGAGTGATGATTAACTGTTTAAAGAGCACATGTTTTCAACAGATGATGAGTGATGATTAACTGCTCAAAGAGCACATGTTTTCAACAGACTATGAGTGCTGATTAACTACTCAAAGAGCACATGTTTTCAACAGACTATGAGTGCTGATTAACTACTCAAAGAGCACATGTTTTCAACAGATGATGACTGATGATTAACTGCTCAAAGAGAACATGTTTTCAACAGATGATGAGTGATGATTAACTGCTCAAAGAGCACATGTTTTCAAAAGACAATGAGTGATGATTAACTACTCAAATAGCACATGTTTTCAGAAGACTATGAGTGCTGATCAACTACTCAAAGAGCACATATTTTCAGCAGACTATGAGTGCTGATTAACTACTCAAAGATCACATGTTTTCAACAGACAATGAGTGATGACTAACTACTCAAAGAGCACATGTTTTCAACAGACTATGAGTGCTTATTAACTACTCAAAGATCACATTTTTTCAACAGACCTTGAGTGATGATGAACTCCTCAAAGAGCACATGTTTTCAGCAGACTATGAGTACTGATTAACTACTCAAAGAGCACATGTTTTCAACAGACTATGATAATTAACTACTCAAAGAGCACATGTTTTCATCAGACTATGAGTGATGATTATTTACTAAAAGAGCACATGTTTTCATCAGACTATGAGTGATGATTAACTACTCAAAAAGCAGATGATGAGTGAGGATTAACTGCTCAAAGAGCACATGTTTTCAACAGACTATGAGTGCTGATCAACTACTCAAAGAGCACATGTTTTCAACAGATGATGAGTGATGATCAAATGCTCAAAGAGCACATGCTTTCAACAGATGATGAGTGATGATTAACTGCTCAAAGAGCAAATGTTTTCAACAGACTATGAGTGCTGATCAACTACTCAAAGAGCACATGTTTTCAACAGATGATGAGTGATGATCAAATGCTCAAAGAGCACATGCTTTCAACAGATGATGAGTGATGATTAACTGCTCAAAGAGCAAATGTTTTCAACAGACTATGAGTGCTGATTAACTACTCAAAGAGCACATGTTTTCAACAGACTATGAGTGATGATTAACTACTCAAAGAGCAGATGATGAGTGATGATTAACTGCTCAAAGAGCACATGTTTTAAACAGACTATGAGTGCTGATCAACTAATCAAAGAGCACATGTTTTCAACAGATGATGAGTGATGATCAACTGCTCAAAGAGCACATGCTTTCAACAGATGATGAGTGATGATTAACTGCTCAAAGAGCAAATGTTTTCAACAGACTATGAGTGATGATTAATTACTCAAAGAGCACATGTTTTCAACAGACTATGATGATTAACTACTAATAGAGCACATGTTTTCAACAGACTATGACTGATGATTAACTACTCAAAGAGCACATGTTTTCAACAGTCTATGAGTGATGATTAACTACTCAAAGAGCACATGTTTTCAACAGACTATGATGATTAACTACTCAAAGAGCACATGTTTTCAACAGACTATGACTGATGATTAACTACTCAATGAGTACATATTTTCAACAGACTATGATGATTAACTACTCAAAGAGCACATGTTTTCAACAGACTATGACTGATGATTAACAACTCAAAGAGCACATGTTTTCAACAGACTATGAGTGATGATTAATTACTCAAAGAGCACATGTTTTCAATAGACTATGATGATTAACTACTCAAAGAGCACGTGTTTTCAACAGACTATGACTGAGGATTAACTACTCAAAGAGCACATGTTTTCAACAGTCTATGAGTGATGATTAACTACTCAAGAGCACATGTTTTCAACAGACTATGAGTGATGATGAACTAGTCAAAGAGCACATGTTTTTAACAGACTATGACTGATGATTAACTACTCAAAGAGCACATATTTTCAACAGACTATGATGATTAACTACTCAAAGAGCACATGTTTTCAACAGACTATGACTGATGATTACCAACTCAAAGAGCACATGTTTTCAACAGACTATGAGTGATGATTAATTACTCAAAGAGCACATGTTTTCAACAGACTATGATGATTAACTACTCAAAGAGCACATGTTTTCAACAGACTATGACTGATGATTAACTACTCAAAGAGCACATGTTTTCAACAGACTATGATGATTAACTACTCAAAGAGCACATGTTTTCAACAGATTATGACTGATGATTAACTACTCAAAGAGCACATGTTTTCAACAGACTATGGCCCACATGCATCAAAGGAAATTGCATTTGCAAACCGTGCGAATCGCAAAATTCAGCCGTTTGCGAATGCAATTTCCATTTTTGGGAAGCATTATGCATTTTGTTGTTCTCGCAATTTAAGTAATCGCAAAATTGTTATTTCTTAAATTGCGATTGCCTTAAAGGAATCTCAAATTGAGATTCCTTAAATGCAATGCATCAAACTTTTAAAATTTGTGAATTCGCAAATATGAGGTGCAAATTACCATGAAATTGCACTTCACGGTAATTTCTGAAAACTTTGAAAAATGCACAAAAGTGCATTTTCAAAGTTTTATTTTACACTCACACATGTCCTTGGGGCATGTGAGTGTGCAAAATGTACTTCTAAGCTGATTTCGGGGTGCAGCAGGGTGTCCTTTGGACACCCCTGCACCCTTGAAATTGCATTCTTAATTTGTGAATTTCTAATGGTGAATCTCAAATTAAGAATGTCATTCCAATTCATTCCTATGTGCCCTTAGGCCCTTAGGAATGAATGGGGTGGTATTCCTTAATTACGATTCTCAATCAGAGAATCGCAATTAAGGAATTTTAGGGAATCTCCATTTTTTTAGCGATTTTTTGATGCATTGCATTTTGCAATTCCTTAATTGCGATTCCTTATTTTTCGCAATTAAGGAATCGCAAAATGCAATATTGATGCATGGGCCCGTATGAGTGATGATTAACTACTCAAAGAGCACATGTTTTCAACAGACTATGAGTGATGATTAATTACTCAAAGAGCACATGTTTTCAACAGACTATGACTGATGATGAACTACCCAAAGAGCTCATGTTTTCATCAGACAATGAGTGATGATGAACTACCCAAAGAGCTCATGTTTTCATCAGACAATGAGTGATGATGAACTACCCAAAGAGCTCATGTTTTCATCAGACTATGAGTGATGGTTAACTACTCAAAGAGTGCATGTTTTCATCAGACTATGATTCTTTTTCCAGCTTTATTTTGCTTTCATCTATTTCACTATGTGATTTACCTGGTGTGCCTTGTGACGCCAATTGAAACCGAGAAGAACTGTCACAATCTTCTGATTGTGATGCTCGGTGACCCAAATAAAAGGATACCTGCTGAGAACCATTGCAACCCCCTATGTGAAACTTACCAGGAAGCGATGGAAATTCCAGCGCAACTCCTGAACAAAGCAAAGCAGAGTAAGATTAGTGAAGAATAAAATGGAAGCTGTAATCTATATGAGATGTCCCAGTGATCAACCAGGTCACATGACAATCCCACTCCCAGAATGATTATGCAGCAATCTCATCATAACACGCCTACCTAAAAACTAATGTAAATGTAGAGAATATGGAGGGAAACACCGAAAAAAGTGATCACAAACATGTTTGTACAGATAGGAAAATCAACAGAAAGAAACATGACATTGGACAAGAAGGACCCATGATTAACCTCAGGGACAAGAAATGCTTTGGTGGGCTGCTCAGATTTAAAAAGTATCGATTATATTAAGCCCGGGTGGCGTACTCCGCTCCCCTAGCGGAGTTTGCAGAGTTTTACCAATTCCACGCTCCACTGGGAACGTGAAGTTGACTTAAACTCCAATTCCATGGCGAAGCTAAGTATGCCCCTCAACCGCGGCCCGAAAAAGGGTAAACATTTTTTTTTACAAAAACACACTTACCTTCTCTTCTGTCGTCAGCAGGCTGCCCTCCACCTAGCCGCGATGTCTCCTCTTTGCTGTTGTCCTCCTCCTCGCTTTGCCACCCTATGTTTTACGTCTTGCATGAACTGAACATGCGCAGTTCACGCAAGACCATGAGTAAGGTGGTGCAGTGCAAATCGATGTGTCCCCTTACTCTGCAGTCAGGAGGTATTCCACAGGCTTTGTGGTGGCTTTTCCCACGCAACACCCCCATGGTATATGACACAGCCCCGCGAACGTACACAAAGGCATGGAGCTGAAAAATGTGCAAAAGATGCAATGCAAAACAATGTTGCTTCACTTAAGCCATAAAAGAAATGATGCTAGGCAGCGCAAAGTGTAAACAGACACCACAAAGCTGATTTAGCAACACCGAATGGAACACAAAGGAGAAATGAAATCCAGCCCCAACTTTTTGTCACTTCCAAACTACCCTTAGCCAAGAAGTCAGCGTTAAGAAGAGATCCCCAGAGGCAAGATGGCGGCCGCTTCAGACAAGATGGCGGCCTCTTCAGGCAAGATGGCGGCCACTGCAGTGGCTGAGTGAGTTGGTGTGCAGTGCTCCTACCTGTTGCTGACCTGCCTGGCGTCTGTCATTGGGATCCCGCGTGTATCGATGTGTCAGCGTCCCATCGTCCAGTGTGGAGATTGTTATTGAGCTGCGGTCATGCCATTTCACTTTTCTCTCCACGACTTTGTAAACCTGATGGCAAAGTGAGCGGTGTTTAATGGAGTGGGACCGGGATCACCTGTGCCTCTGCTCTGTGAGGGAGGAGTGAAGGTGTGCGGCCAGTATTCCGGAGCCTCAGCGCTATTGACGTTCTGGGGAAAGAAGGGAAGAGAGCGGTGTGGTTACGGTGCTTGTGGAGTTTGAGAGGCTTCTGGTGCCTCCGGTGCTGGATTGACGTCCTTTGATGTGGAGATGACGAGTTTCAGAAGCGGAACAGATAGCGAGGCGAAGCAGAGCCAGCTTGTATCGATGGGCTCTCTTGGAGGAGCACTGAAGGCTCTCGTTCAGTAAGAGTTACAGTCGTCTACAGCTCGTAACCCCGGATTACAGGAGTATTCGAGGATTTTCGGGACTTTATTTGAGCAGGTACCAACTGTCTGTAATATTTAATCCTCGCTCTGTTAAAGGGGAAGGAAAAAGGATAATAACTATGGTGCCAAAAGGCAGAGGGGTAGAGGGAAAGGCGTAACCAATACTAACGCTGCCACTTCTTCTGCACGTAATGAGGACCTTCCATCTAAAACAACTACTACGCTTGTGAGCAGTTCTAATGCTCGAGTGCACAATGAGAATACAAAAAAGGGTACAGTACTCAATTTACTTAGAAAGAAAACCACTGTTGCTACATCGAGTGTTGCTAGTAGTCTAGCACTGATACCTCTTACAACTAAGCCAGTTAATGGACATGGTGTCGCTGATCCCTCAGGTGCAGTTTCTAAACAGCGTAATATATTCAACCCCCTACCTTCACCTGAAATGTTTTTATCAGAACTTTCTCAAGAGCTAGAGCAAGAGTAAGATCTGGAAGGGGAGTTGGCGGCTTTATGTCAGGCAGTTGGTGAAGTTAAAGTCTCACCCCAGGTTAATAACGGACCCCGTCCAGCTAAACTGCACGATAATGATAATAACAATGACAATTATACTAATAATAATTTGGGTAAGGAAATGTACATCCTGCTTTCTGCTGTAATTGACAAGGAATCCGTAGGCTCAGGGGGTCAGTTCTTCTCCATGTCAGATGTCTCTGTAGTGTCAGAGGTAGAAGGAGAGGACGGGGGCGGAAAGGACAATGACCAGGAGACGAAGCCAATATAAGCTTAGAAGAAGCTGTTCTATCACCAGATTCCCCGATCACTACAGTTAGGAAAGTCCCGGAAATACAAAATCCCCCCCTTATTAGTAGCTCTAACATGATGGACCAACCACAAGGGCAGGGGTTGACGGAAGCTGATGAAATTCAAGGAGAGGCGCATGATTTTGGAGGAGAAAGAGAAGGAGAAATCACGCTCAAATCAATCTATATCCTCTAAACATCCATGTATAAAATTATTATGGCTCATAGAGAGGAAACCAAAACGGAAGGGCTCCGGACACAGGGAGCTGTTCGCAAATTGCAGAATGTGCTTCGTCGATTAGCAAAAAACTGCACTGAAACTACCACGAGAGTTCAGGAAGTGAAAACCCGGGTTTCAACTATTGAGGATGAGCTCTCCAGCCAGAAAACTTCAATTAATCAGATGCAAAAAATGATCAAGATATAGACTGGAAGCTCACTGACCTGGAAAATCGGGCACGTCGGAATAATTTGCGTATACTGGGGATCCCGGAAAATTCTGAGGGAAAAGATGTGCGCCGATTTGTTGTTGATATCTTTGCCGCAGCTTTCACCGACCTTAAAGACTGGGACTGGGATAAAGAGATCATAAGAGCTCACCGCTTTCCCTTTACTCAGAGACGTGGTGCAGGGGGGAAAGCAGTTCAACCCAGGGCAATTCTCATTTGCTTGCATAATTATCTCCTCCGGGAGATTCTATATGATTTAGCCAGACCCGCAAAAACTAGGAAGGGATTGGGGCATGAATCCTTTGTTCAACCTGATATTTGCCAAGCAACTGTGCAGCAGCGCTGGAGGCTTAGGAAGCTAATGACACCTATCCAAGCAAAAGGGTCCAGGTGTTTTATTAAACCCCGCCAAATTAAAAATTGTCTATAAGTGGAAAACAATCTTTTTTTGTATCTGAGATTAAAACTCAGCAATTTATAGACACAATGTAAGCCTATCCAGGGAAATATTTATTTCCTTCTCCTCTTTTTTTTGTCAGATAGGGTGTTTTTGTTTAGGGTGTTAACTTGGTATGACCAGGTATTGTCAGCACAGACAGGGAGATTGCTTCACGCCACCCACCATCAATGAGGACTTCTGTCCTTACGCCTCTGTTGGGTGGGTTCTGTGAGGGTGGGGGGGTAGGGGCGGTGTATGGAAGGGGAGGGAGGGTGGAGGGCAAGGAAAAATTGTAAATGGTCAATTATTGGCAGCTAAATCTCAAACTGGGCTCGTTTTGTGCTCTTTCATCTTAATTTGGTCGATATTCTAAATAATATGTCCAAGGTCTGTGATAAGTTTCCAAATATAGGGGATAATGGGTAAAATATTGATTTGCTCATGGAACGAGTGTGGGATAAATGACCCAAAAAAAGATGTATAATAGGACAGATGTTGAAAACCATGGGTGTTGACATTCTAAGTATTCAAGAAAGTCATTTAGCATAGAAAAATAGAGGATGGCTTAAGATCTTGGACTAGTAATTGTCAGCTGTTCGCGACAAACCTCTACTGTAAGAGGAGTGGCTATACTAAAAAGATTTGGGCTGTGACTGGTTAAAAATATCAAAGCGGACCTACTGGGTTGTTGGGCTATAGCTGCATTGAAATAAGGTGATGTTACTTTGACTATCTGCTCAGTTTATGTGCCAAATCTCGACGACCCCTCTGTCCTACATCAATTAAGGATTAAATTAACCCTATGGCCGCCTCTGTTAATTATGTGTGGGGATTTTAATTTACATTTAGAGGAGACTTTTGATTTATCTAGTGGTAATCCCTACATCGGTAGGAAAGAAAATGTATATAGAGCTGTTAAAGGATTGGTCCAGGAATTTGGGTTGATGGATATAGGACATGTCAGGGCTGGGGGTTTACCTGGGTGCACATTATTCTCCGCCCCACACCAGAAGCATTTTAGGCTTGATTACTTTTTTGCTGCTACAGCCCTTATTAACACCTCGGCAAATTCAATATATAGGGTCTTACCTAAGGTAATTTCTGATCATAATCCTATTGTTCTCAGTTTCTACTTACATTTTTTACCAACCCCGAGACCATGGTCTTTTGACTGCAAACTCTTGTACGACTTGTTGAACATATGAGCAAATGGATTTCTGAATTTTTTTAAGAATAATAAAGGGTCTGCTGCTATTGAAGTTATATGGGATGCCCTTTAAGTGCAGGGTTCAGGGTGAAACCCTGAGCTATTGGCTTAGAAAACAGAGGGAGATTAGAAAGACGGGAAAGCTGAGATGAACAAATTGAGAGACCTCGAGATACAACTTATGCGGGCTTGCCGATTTATTTATTTATTTGCATGTTTATATAGCGCTGTGAATAAACTCCCGTAGGAGTATCTCCGCGCTGATGACAACCGGTAAAGAAACTGATAAAGGAAGTGATGAAGTTAAAAAAGTGCTATGAAGCTCCTATAAACCAACAAAGGTGCTAGTTAGAATGAACTAAACAGAAAAGTTTTCAGGTATTTTCTGAAATGAAGATGGTTATGGCATTGCCTCAATGAGAGCGGGAGTGAGTTCCAGAGGTTGGGACCTACTACGGACAGAGCCCTGCCACCTAGCCTAGATTTAGTTATCTTAGGAACACTCAGTAACAACTGGTCACTGGATCTAAGGGCACGGGTACGGACATAAGGAACAAATTTACTGGCCAAATACTCTGGTCCCAATTGATTGAGGCCCTTATGAATGATGCAGCAGGTCTTAAACTTCAATCGTTGACATATTGGTAACCAGTGAAGTTTGTGAAGTAACGGTTTGGAGGAGGATCTGGGGGGTACATTAAGCACCAACCTAGCTGCTGTATTCTGCACCACCTGCAGACGATCCAAAACCTTCTCATTTGCACCTGCCAAAAGACTGTTACAATAATCAAGGCGGCTGATAACCAAAGCCTGAACTAAGGTTTTCCTATGGGAGTCAGGGAGGAAAGGAAAAATTCTACGGAGGAGACCTATCACATGGAAGCAGGATCCCACAGTAGTATTGACATTTTGCTTCATGGTCAACTCCGGCTCCAATCTAACTCCCAAGTTCTTGATTATTGTTTTGGGCTCAGGAACTGGGCCCAAATCAGAAGGCCACCAATCGGGGGACCATTGGACCCTGGCTTCCCCGAAGAGCATCACCTCTGTCTTTCCAACATTACATTGAAAAAAGTTGGAGGACATCCACCTTGCAACTGCCTTCATCCCATCGGAAAAGGATTGTATAATTTCCGAGGTAAGTTGTTTAAAGGGGAAGAGCAGCTGTGTATCATCAGTGTAGGACACTGGGCAGAATCCAAAAGCTCTGGTAACATCTGCCAAGGGAGCCACATAGGTATTAAATAAGGTCGGGCTCAAACAAGAACCCTGCGGGACCCCCTTGGTAATGTTAACCTCTTCCGACCTAAACTCACCCATGGTGACAGATTGGGTGCGGTTGGAGAGGAAGCTTTTGATCCAGTCCAGTGCTCTACCGCCGATTCCACTCACAGAGAGTCGTTTGATCAGGATGGTATGGGAAATCGTATCGAACGCTGCCGATAAGTCTAGCAGCACCAGGACAACAGAGTAACCCTTGTCCTGGTACAGCCGCAGGTCGTCTGTTATCAACAGCAAGGCAGTTTCAGTGCTGAATTTTGGCCTAAAACCTGACTGTGATGGATCAAGGCTACCAGATTGTTCTAGGTAGGTAGATAGATGCTTATTGGTGTGCTTTTCGATGATTTTCCCTAGAAATGGCAAAAGGGAGATAGGCCTCAGGTTAGACATGTTGGTCCAAGGAATAGATGTATTCTTCCTAATGGGTCTAACTGGGGCTTTTTTCCAGCACTGTGGGACAACTCCAGATGTAAGTGAGAGATTCACCAGTCTCTGAACATCAGGGCCTAGTGTACTCCCTAGAGGACCCATAAGTCTAGCTGGGAGCAGGTCCGCCGGGCTTCCACTTTTAATGTCAGTGAACAGTTTCTGGACCTCTATTAGTGATATTTCAGGAAAATTGTTAAAAGAGTGGGTGTTGATGGGTGCTGTCTGTACCAAAGTATAGTTGTCCTGGCTACTTATGTCAGGGCTAAGTGCCTCTATTTTGTTATAGATGACATCGTTTTTTTCAGAGAAAAAACAGGAAATACTATCACAGAGATGTTGTGAAGCCATGTCTGCACTTTCGCAAGCTGTTGGTTTCAGGAATGTGTTGACAATCTGATATAGAACTTTTGAATCATTGCCAGCTGCTTCTAACTGAGCAGTAACGTGTTTTTTCCGTGCTGATCATATGACTTTATGATAGATGTTAAGATTCTTTTTGTAATTGATTTTATCTTCCTCCAAAGAGGATTTTCTCCCTGTCTTTTCAGACTTCTAGCCAGGCGTTTAAGACTACGCAGTTTCTCTTAATACCAGACCTCTTGTTTCCTGGCAAGGCTAGTTTTAAAAGTCTTTATCGGGGCAATTTGTTGTACTGCAGCATTGACTGCAAGATCCCAATTTGAAAGAGCAATGTTAATATCATCTGTGCAAACAATAGGGGGAAGAAGATATTTCTGTACAAAATTAATGTTGGTTATTTTGTGCCACTGAGGTTCCGTGACGATTTGAACCCGTGTTTTCAATATTGTCGGAAATACATAATATTGGTATCAGCGAACCGCAAATGATCCATTTAGCATATCCTGGTGTTTTCGCTACGCTACGAGCAAGAGTACTCCTGTAACAGACACATTTCTGTTCTACCCATGGCATCCATCTTAGATCATGGCCGCCATTTTGTGTTTCTTGCCCTCACATACGCAATAACCGCTGATCACTTCATTTCGATTAAGGACACGTAGCCTTAGCCGGAGATTCACCTCTTTCAATGACACGTGCACCTTAAACCAGATCACGCTGTAGCTGCATGACTCGACAAAGGCTGCCTCCTCTGCCCGAGGCCAGCCCACCGAACTGGTTGTCGTGTCCATTGTCCTGATCATGATTAGGCGGCCGAAGCCGGTAGCCTTGCCCATTTACAACCTACACACATCCCTTATCCTGCTTTTCTATCTTCTGCACCTGGCTCTGTTCCTTTCCTTCTGGGCCTTTATTAGGGGGAGGTAACGAAATTTACGATGAGGCGGTCCGGGTCTTGAATGAAAAGTTGACATGAGATTATGATGGAAAAGTGGGAACCCCTCGTTCGTAATGTTTTGACATCAGATATTGTTGACGATTCCTGTGCAACGCCAAATATTTATTGTTTAGGACACAAAGGTTTGGGAATGTACTAACATGTAAGAATTCGCCTGAAGGCCAAAATTTAGTATATAAGGAGCAACCCTCTTTGTACAATTTGAACAGGCTCCTAGTTACTGCCCATGCGTAGTTTCTGTGACTTCTGTGTCCCTGCAGTAATAAACCTTTGGTCTTTGATGCCACCATCGAGAAGCCCGTGTTTCTGTTCATTTGTGCACCAAGGCAGGTGGAACTCCGGGGTCTTTGGGTGTTGTTCCCTGACACCTCTGGACGGAACCAAAAAGTCCAGAACTCCAATTGGCGCCCAATGTGGGGCGACGTCATTCGGTACCGGTCCAAAAGCCTGAAGAGTTCGAGAAGCTTCGTGTGAAGATTCCTGAGGGAGGCGCCCCACTTCATTGATCCCGGCATATCGCAAAAGTGGCCCGACGTTCTCTTCCACGAGGGTTCCCGTTCAGGACGGCTGCAGTGGTCCGTTGCCTTGACCGTCGCCCTGTCTTGGACCCGAGGTGCAGTCCTTAGTACAGCGAAACGTGACGGGTTTCTCCTTGGTGACGTCTTCAGTGCCTCAGTTAAGTATTTAGTGATAGCTAGCTAGTTACTTTGTGAGGGTTGTTAAAATCCTTGATCGGTTCTTGGTTTGGTTTGGTTTCGTAAGATTATCACTGGTTGCTCTGGTTACGATAATCTATTTGGTTTAGTTTGGGTATCGATACATCAGTTCGTTTTGGTAGGCCTAAGTTCTTGGTTCAAGTGCACATATCTGTTTCGTGTTTTGTTTGTTTTGTGTTCCGGACTGAAAAATGGTAAGTCGGAGAAACTGTATGTTGTCTTGTTTCGGTTGCAACAGTGACTCACGATTGGAGGACTCATGTCTGGTTCCTCCGATTGGGACTCCCCTATATGACTTGTATTGTAAACATGGTGTGGGTCCTATATCTTATAATGAGGTGTGGGTCCGATATACTGAGAAAGATGGTGTCCTTAGTTGGCCACTGCATGGTAGTTTTGAACCCGAAATTCTTGATAACTTAGAAGCGAAATTGTTTAGGAAGAAAGCCCGGCCGGCAATGTTTGATTCTTTCCGTTACTGGCGAAAAGAATCCAAACAGAGAGAAATGAAAAGGTTAAAGAAAGAACAAAAAGAGCAAGAAGAGTTGACTCTGGAGCAAGCGGCTAAGCAGCTGCAAGTTAACGAGTCAGAGAAAGCCATAGAGGTGGCCATTAGAGAGCACAATTTAGCGATTGACAAGTGCTATCCTGCCTTGCCATCAAAAACGGCTAAGATACTAGAGGATTCTGAAAACGATCCTCTGTTGTCTTATTTGTTACGGTCACCTCCACCGTATGCACAAGGTGCTACGGCTCCACCTTTACCGAATGCACAATTGCCGGTTGCTGGACAACCTGGTATTCCTGCTCCTGCCCCTCAGAATCAAGCTCCTGTACCTCCTGTGGTCAATGTAAATGTTCCTACGGCTCCTCCTCCTCCTGGATTGCCGACTTCTATACCTGTATCTGTCTCGCTTACACCTACTGTTCCACAAACTATCTTCCTCGATACTTCTACTGTTCCGCTATCTGTTCCTACCTCTAGTGTGTTCTCTGCATCTGCGAGTGTGTTGACTCCACTTTCTGTTCGTCGAAGAATCACTGATTCTGTGTCTAACATTCTGTCTCCTTTCTATAAAACTTTAATCAAGACTCCTACTTCTGACTCTGTTCAGAGACGTAGTCATCTTCCAAGTACTGAGGAACGGGGAATTTTAGATTCCACGGCTCTCAGATGGATTTCGAAGAGTAGGAGATAAAGTACGAGAGACGTGCTAGAAACTTTTATGCAGTGGAAAGAACCAACGCAACGGTACGTCTTTGACGAGATGTGCTCGTTGTTACGTGAGGAGATAGAAGAAGACGATGTTGAATCTAATTTAGAAGATTTAATTAAGGTTCAGAAAGAGTTTGCTGCTGGAATGATAGTAGGTGATAATATAGAAGAAGCGATGGAACTGATTTTAAGGTATAGAAATGATCCATCACTTCGTTCACCAAGAGATCTAGAGAAAAGCAAGACGAAGCTAAATCGCCAATATCCAATGAGGGAGGTTCCTCCAATTTGGCGCGAAGCTGTGCAAGCTGATCATAATAATGGTATTGTAGCTGCTCCAGCGCAATTCCAAAGGGTGTGGATACACATTCCGTGGAAACGAGCTGAAGTGCTAGCAGTGAAGCAGGCCTTGCCAGATCCGCGTAAGAATCCTGCTGGATATTATAAGGAATTAACACAGACAGTTGAGGCTTGTATAATGAACTTAGCGGACATCGATATGTTATTTGGGAACGTAGTTCCGCAACCAGTGTGGGCTAAAATTCGTAGAGAGGATCATCAAGTTGCCTTAGGTGGTGATTGGGCAGCTATCACTGCAGCGGATGGTCAGCAAGTAGGTGGTGCAAAGCCAGAACCCCTAATTGCTAATCTTCCAGGTAGAATAATCGACTTAATGAAGACTTTAATGCCCGCATTGCGTGTTAATTGGGACAAGTTGTCAGCATGCAGGCAAAAGAAAGACGAAAGTGTTTCCGACTTCTTCACGAGGTTCGAAGAGACTTTTGTAGATCATAGTGGTCAGGATATGAGCACAGAAGGAGGACAAAGATTGTTTGTCGATAAATTTGTGCATAATTTGTTACCTGAGTTATGCAATAAATTAAAAGATTCCGAGAGTGCGTGGGCTGTATCCACAACTGCGCAAATACTTGCGACTGCACAGTACTACGAAAATAGGGATAAAGAGGAAAAGGAGAAATCAGACAAGAAAACGAAGGATTTAAAAACTAAAGTTCTTTTGCAGCAGGCGTATCCGCCTCGCATGAATCAGACTAATACGCAACAGGGTTCGTATCAAAGGACAGATTATAGTACATCGAGGCCTCAATATCAGTGGAACCAATGTGCGTACTGTAAGAAAGAGGGTCACTATAAAAATGAATGTCCGATCTTAGCGCAAAATAATGCAGCAGCAGCTCAGAAAGGTCGTGGTGGTTTTGTGCAGAATTCTAGAGGTCGAGGACGAGGTGCTATGCCTCCACAAACGAATGATCGTCCTTCCAATCACTTTGATCAACGAAATGGACAGTCTACTCAGCAAAATAGATCTCAACAATATCTTGTTGAAGACTATTGTGAAGTGGATGAGGGATTTCAGCAAAATGGGTACTAGGACAGCCATGGACAGAGAGAGGGAGTAGTATCAGTTCCAGTGGATCAGAGTGGGCCTTATGTCGCAGTAGCAACATCAGGTGTAGTCGAACCGTTTCTGTTGGATACTGGTGCCGCAAAAAGTTCTATCATTCATGCGAAACTCCCTGGCGCACCTTTGTCCGGCTCAACAAATGTCTCTGTAGGTTTTTCAGGCGCCCCTGTTTACAACCCGATATCTGGTCCTTTGTCTATTTCTGTTGGACCGTGTCACTTGAAAGCACCCCTGATATTGACGACAGGTTGTAATGAAAATCTGCTTGGTTTAGACTTGTTAAAACGACTATATGTGACATTGTACTGTTCTCCAGAAGGAGTACAGCTTACATTGGGTAAAAATATCACCTCTCCGATGTACTTGTCAATGGATGCACTCCCGCCAGAGCTGCGTTCACTCCCTGATACTCTTTGGGCGACTGGTCCTAACGATGTAGGCCTTTTAGAAATACCACCATATGTAGTAACTTTGAAAGCAAATGTAAAATTTCCAAGAATTCCTCAATACAAAATATCTAGTGAAGGTGAGCGTGCACTTTTATTGATTGTGCAAGATTTGATTAAGAAAGGTGTGGTTGAAGAAACGAGAGGAAATGTCTGTAACAGTCCTGTACTACCGATTCAGAAACGAACTGATCCTACAAAGCCTCCAGTGTATAGGTTTGTTATCGACCTTAGGGAAGTTAATAAGATCGTGGTTCCGCAATTTCCTGTAGTTCCAGACATTACTGCCTTGTTAACACTGATTCCTGCTACAGCCACTTGGTTTTCAGTCATTGACTTGAAGAATGCCTTTTTCAGCATTCCGATAGCCGAGGAAAGCAGAGATATTTTTGGCTTCTGTCTAGGAGGTCGAAGTTTCAGATTTAAACGCGCTCCACAAGGCTATTGTGAGAGCCCATCCATTTACAGTCAAGCATTAAAAAGCCAGTTAGATTCCTTTGTCCTTCCTCCAGGTTCTGCTCTAGTACAGTATGTAGACGATCTTTTAGTGGCTGCTGATGATAAGGAAACTTGCAAAGCAGCTACGATTTCGTTATTGCATCATTTGTCTAATTTGAATCACAAGGTGTCACCTTCGAAAATGCAATACTGCTGCCAAGAAGTGACCTACCTAGGTCATCTCTTGTCAAAGGAGGGAAGGAAGTTGACCCCAGAGAGAATAAAAGCAATTACGCAGATGAGTGTTCCTCGCACACAGAGAGAAGTACGTGCCTTTTTAGGTATTACCTCTTACTGTAGGCAGTGGATCCCAAATTTTTCTCTTTTAGCAAAACCATTGGTAGCTTTGACTGGGAAAAATGTTCCGAGTCCGGTGCCATCGTCTGATGAATGTCAGGAGAGTTTTACTGAATTACGAAAAGCATTGTGTTCAGCTCCTGTATTGGGTACACCTGATTACAGTAAGCCATTCACGCTCTATGTTCACGAGAGAGAAGGTTGCGCGTTGAGTGTTCTGACACAGACATTTGGTGATAAACAACGCCCTTGTGCGTATTTTTCATCAACATTAGATCCGGTAGCTAGAGCGTTGCCTAGTTGTTTGAGAGCTACAGCGGCAGCTGCGGCTTCCATTCGACAATCTGCTGGTTTGGTGATGAACAACATGTTAGTGGTCATGGTTCCTCATGCAGTGGATACACTCATGAATCGAACAAAGACACAACACCTTACCAGTGCGAGACTATCTGGTTACGAGCTGACATTACTAGCGAGTCATATTCAGATCAAAAGATGTAATGTATTGAATCCAGCAACGCTGTTGCCGATTGATCAAGAGTCGAGTGATTCCGAGCCACATGATTGTTGTTTTAAAACGGAGGAAGAGACAAAAGGACGCATTGACTTAAAGGATACTCCGTTATCCGATCCAGATGGCACGCTGTATGTGGACGGGTCATGTTTTAAGTTGGAGAATGGTGATGTGACAGCTGCTTACGCAGTAACGACTTTGAAGACGATTGTGGAGACTGCAAGAGTGAGTCAGAATTCTGCCCAAGCTGCAGAATTAATAGCTCTAACAAGAGCGTGTGTTTTAGCTAAGGGAAAGAGAGTGAATGTCTTTACAGATAGTCAGTACGCATTTGGCGTGGCCCATAGTTTTGGCCGTTTGTGGAGAGAAAGAGGTTTCATTACGTCCCATGGGACTAAGATTCAACATGGTCAGCTAGTTAACGACTTGTTGGAATCTCTAACCTTGCCGACTGAAGTTGCGATTGTAAAGTGCAGTGCTCATAAAGCAATCACGGATGATGTTGGTCGCGGGAATGCTTTTGCTGATGAGACTGCTAAACAAACAGCTAGAGACATGATGAGCAGAATGTATGTTGCTACGTCTGCAAGATGGATTGCTGAGTCTGGAATGTGTGAGGATACTATGGAAAGTGTGAAAGAGATTCAGAAAGAGGCAACTGAGGAAGAAAAAAGTGTATGGAGAGAAAGTACGGGCAAGTTGGATTCGAATGGGTGTTGGATTGATTTGACAGAACAGCAGCGTTGGATGTTGCCTGATGCGTATGTGCTTGCAGTGGTGACAATGGCGCATGGAGTAGCGCATATAAGGTCTAAAGGAATCTGTAAGATGTTGGCTCCAGTCTGGAAGAATGATGGGATCAGTAAGTGTGCAGAGAGAGTGGTGAAAAATTGTATGGTATGCCTGATGCATAATCCTGGCAAGGGAACTCCAACTCCTGCTGGTCACTTCGCTCCTCCTTCCTGCCCCTTTGAAGTGATTCAGTTAGACTTCATTCACATGGATCGCTGTAATAATTTGAAATATGTCCTGGTGGTAGTCTGTGCTTTTTCCAGGTGGATTGAAGCATACCCACTAAAGGACAATACTGCCCTATCAACTGCCAAAATTCTTCTCAAAGAGTATTTCCCTAGGTATGGAATGCCACGGATTGTATGGTCAGATAACGGAAGTGAGTTTATAGGGAAAGTTATGCAGAGTGTATGTGCCGGCCTAGGTCTGAAACAAAAGTTCCACAGTGCGAATCATCCCCAGTCTGCTGGTTTAGTGGAGGGTTACAATGGCACCCTTAAGCTGAAACTAGCTAAAATACAAGCATCCACAGGTTTAGCCTGGCCAGACGCACTTCCTTTGGCTTTGTTATCAACGAGAGCAACTGTACATTCTAGAGTGGGGCTTAGCCCATATGAGATAGTTTTTGGCCGCCCGGCAAATATTTGGGGTGTGCCGAGGCCTAAGGAGTTTTGTTCTCTAGAATATCCTATGTTGATAGACTACCTTTACGACTTGACTGCTAAATTGAGTCTTATTCACCAACAGGTTTTCGATGCATTACCAAAGCCTCCGGAGAGTCCAGGGCATCAGCTGAAACCAGGAGATCTTGTGGTCATCAGGAATTTCGCGAGGACGAAGAACCTTCAGCCGAGATACGTCGGCCCCTTCCAGGTCCTGCTCGTAACAAGAACAGCAGTTCGTGTGGCTGGCCGCAAGCATTGGGTGCACGCATCCCACGTAAAGCGTGTACCTTTGCCACTTCCTTACGACGACTGGGTGAAGAAGGGAATTGGTTCCTCCGAATTTGAAAGTACGCCGAAGTTCATCCCTTTCAGCGATGCCGAATTGATCACGGACACTCCAAACTCTGACTCTCCTCCTGAAAAGACTCCTTTGAACTCTGAACATTTGTCCCCTGAATCAGAAAGAACTCTGTCATCTGCGAACCTGAACACTGCAACAGCTACCAGCGAAACGCTATTTGCCGATCAGACAGTACCTGCGAAGCAAAGATATAATTTACGAAACCGTAAAATGGACAAATAAAGCAGGCAACTGCCCATTGTGATATTTTGCAATTTTGAACTTTTGCCTTCAGCCAGGAAGTTTGCTATTGTTTTATTGTTTTTAAAATTGCCTTGCCGTCTGGGTAGCCGTAGGGTCGTGGCTGTGTGCCTAGTTGAATTTGCAGGGGTCTGACACAAGGTCGATCTTTCTGTTGGTTCTGGGAACTCCCAGGGCTGATAGAGGCATTTTCATCTACGTACACATCATCAGTGGTCGTGAGCGGATTGTAGAAGATGGAGCTTCCTGCGCTGCAACGAGAAAATGTGATTTATGTTCGCAGAAACAGACTTTATAGAATCCTTCACAGCAAATGCTTTTTGATGCAATGTGCCATTACATTCTTGATTGTTTTGATAACGTTGGTGGGTGGAATCGTTTTCAGTATAAATTTGATTTTTGTGCCAGTTACTACAGTACCTCCCCTTGATCCTGCTACTTCTACTGTTTCTTCTATACACTCTTTTCATTTGTTTCCTGAACATGAGCAAGCCCGACGCTCAGAGTTCATTAACAACACTTTTGTACAGCTCTTGCACCAACACCAACTGGTAGTTAACACTACAGACTGCTGGGTGTGTGGCTTGATACCCCACACTATGGATAAAGGTATTCCCTATCTGGTTTTGCCTTTCAGCTACAATGGATCATTTCAGGCCCTTCAAACCATCTTTGCTTATGCCCTTGAAACCTATCCTCCACGTCCACCACGTTCCACTAAATATAACTCTGCCAACAAAGCTTTAGTCCAGGGAATTATTGACATGATCAAGGACGTCAATAATACTCCATCATACCCTAGAGACGAATTGCGAGTATATTTAAGTTGGAATACTTCAGAGTATCGCCTTAGTTTAGGAGAAAGCAAGCGTAAAAGCTCAACTCCAATCTGGGTCGTACCTCACCGAGGTCAGGTCTGTTTGCAAGGTAATGGGAGAAATCCGAGAGCTCAGCTAGGGAGGAGTGAGTGCGTAGAGACTTATGTGTTTCCGGCTAACTCTTCCCCTGCCTTTCTTACTGCTAGGGGTACCTACTTCATCTGTCGAGATAGAGCTTATACATGGTTGCCTGCCGACTTTTCAGGATCATGCTATATTGCTCGATTGTTGCCTCCGACATACACTGCTTCATCTGATTACCACAGAACCAGAGTAGCGAGAGGTGTATTCAGCAAGGAAGATACTGCTGGTCAGGAAGCTGGAGACTTCTTCAAAGGCTTCCTTCCATTCTGGGGGCCTATGGCCAATAGTAGAAACATACGTCAGCTAACACGGGTAGTTGAATCTACTATTACCGAAACTGCTGGTGCCCTTAGCAATTTGACAGCTGAGCTTCAGGCGGATAGACTCATGACGTTGCAGAACCGTATGGTTCTAGACGTTATCCTTGCAGATCGAGGTGGGGTATGCAGAATGATCCAATCGAGCTGCTGTGTCTTTATTCCTAATAATGCTCCAACAGTCTATGAGGCGATCTCTAAGCTACACAAGATTTCCGACTCTATTCACGTAGACAAGGGAAACTGGTCCTTCATGGAGTGGTTTTGGACTCTGATCTCAGCGTGGGGATGGAAGGTTCTAATGGTCATTGGTGTCATCTTAGTATTCCTATTCTCATGCTGCCTGATTATCCAGTGTGGTCCTGCTTTGTGTAGTCTTTGTGCTGCAACTTGTTTTAGGAAACCACCTGCGTTTGGAGAAAAGGCACGAGAAAGAATGATGACACAACAGCATGTCACTGACCTGATGAGCATAGAATTAGACTCTGACATAGACTGAGTAATTGCCTATGTAAGGGCAAAAGGAGGGTCTGAGGTTCCGTGACGATTTGAACCCGTGTTTTCAATATTGTCGGAAATACATAATATTGGTATCAGCGAACCGCAAATGATCCATTTAGCATATCCTGGTGTTTTCGCTACGCTACGAGCAAGAGTACTCCTGTAACAGACACATTTCTGTTCTACCCATGGCATCCATCTTAGATCATGGCCGCCATTTTGTGTTTCTTGCCCTCACATACGCAATAACCGCTGATCACTTCATTTCGATTAAGGAGACGTAGCCTTAGCCGGAGATTCACCTCTTTCAATGACACGTGCACCTTAAACCAGATCACGCTGTAGCTGCATGACTCGACAAAGGCTGCCTCCTCTGCCCGAGGCCAGCCCACCGAACTGGTTCTCGTGTCCATTGTCCTGATCATGATTAGGCGGCCGAAGCCGGTAGCCTTGCCCATTTACAACCTACAAACATCCCTTATCCTGCTTTTCTATCTTCTGCACCTGGCTCTGTTCCTTTCCTTCTGGGCCTTTATTAGGGGGAGGTAACGAAATTTACGATGAGGCGGTCCGGGTCTTGAATGAAAAGTTGACATGAGATTATGATGGAAAAGTGGGAACCCCTCGTTCGTAATGTTTTGACATCAGATATTGTTGACGATTCCTGTGCAACGCCAAATATTTATTGTTTAGGACACAAAGGTTTGGGAATGTACTAACATGTAAGAATTCGCCTGAAGGCCAAAATTTAGTATATAAGGAGCAACCCTCTTTGTACAATTTGAACAGGCTCCTAGTTACTGCCCATGCGTAGTTTCTGTGACTTCTGTGTCCCTGCAGTAATAAACCTTTGGTCTTTGACGCCACCATCGAGAAGCCCGTGTTTCTGTTCATTTGTGCACCAAGGCAGGTGGAACTCCGGGGTCTTTGGGTGTTGTTCCCTGACACCTCTGGACGGAACCACCAGGACAACAGAGTAACCCTTGTCCTGGTACAGCCGCAGGTCGTCTGTTATCGACAGCAAGGCAGTTTCAGTGCTGAATTTTGGCCTAAAACCTGACTGTGATGGATCAAGGCTACCAGATTGTTCTAGGTAGGTAGATAGATGCTTATTGGTGTGCTTTTCGATGATTTTCCCTAGAAATGGCAAAAGGGAGATAGGCCTCAGGTTAGACATGTTGGTCCAAGGAATAGATGTATTCTTCCTAATGGGTCTAACTGGGGCTTTTTTCCAGCACTGTGGGACAACTCCAGATGTAAGTGAGAGATTCACCAGTCTCTGAACATCAGGGCCTAGTGTACTCCCTAGAGGACCCATAAGTCTAGCTGGGAGCAGGTCCGCCGGGCTTCCACTTTTAATGTCAGTGAACAGTTTCTGGACCTCTATTAGTGATATTTCAGGAAAATTGTTAAAAGAGTGGGTGTTGATGGGTGCTGTCTGTACCAAAGTATAGTTGTCCTGGCTACTTATGTCAGGGCTAAGTGCCTCTATTTTGTTATAGATGGCATCGTTTTTTTCAGAGAAAAAACAGGAAATACTATCACAGAGATGTTGTGAAGCCATGTCTGCACTTTCGCAAGCTGTTGGTTTCAGGAATGTGTTGACAATCTGATATAGAACTTTTGAATCATTGCCAGCTGCTTCTAACTGAGCAGTAACGTGTTTTCTCCGTGCTGATCATATGACTTTATGATAGATGTTAAGATTCTTTTTGTAATTGATTTTATCTTCCTCCAAAGAGGATTTTCTCCCTGTCTTTTCAGACTTCTAGCCAGGCGTTTAAGACTACGCAGTTTCTCTTAATACCAGACCTCTTGTTTCCTGGCAAGGCTAGTTTTAAAAGTCTTTATCGGGGCAATTTGTTGTACTGCAGCATTGACTGCAAGATCCCAATTTGAAAGAGCAATGTTAATATCATCTGTGCAAACAATAGGGGGGAGGAAGATATTTCTGTACAAAATTAATGTTGGTTATTTTGTGCCACTGCCTACGTTTGGATGGAATTTGAATGTGTGATGCTGCCATAACCCCGACCTGACCGGCATTGTTGCTATCCTAGCTGACCAAAAGCCTGAAAACTACTCACTCTGCCTGGCAACCGGGACACACTCTGCACGCCGAGTTACCGCCGCCGCCGCGCCTGGAGACACCAGCGGCAGCAGAGCGGACTCGGTACCCCAGGGGGCCCTGCACTCGCGCACGCTGTGCGCGTCATCATCTAGCGCCAGGAGGCGCCTGAAAAGACGGGTCCTCCCGACCAGTGCGTGATGCTGCCATAACTCCGACCTGACCTGCATTGTTGCTATCCTAGCTGACCAAAAGCCTGAAAACTACTCACTCTGCCTGGCAACCGGGACACAAGCTGCACGCCGAGTTACCGCCGCCGCCGCGCCTGGAGACACCAGCGGCAGCAGAGCGGACTCGGTACCCCAGGGGGCCCTGCACTCGCGCACGCTGTGCGCGTCATCATCTAGCGCCAGGAGGCGCCTGAAAAGACGGGTCCTCCCGACCAGTGCGTGATGCTGCCATAACCCCGACCTGACCGGCATTGTTGCTATCCTAGCTGACCAAAAGCCTGAAAACTACACACTCTGCCTGGCAACCAGGACACACGCTGCACGCCGAGTTACCGCCGCCACCGCGCCTGGAGACACCAGCGGCAGCAGAGCGGACTCGGTACCCCAGGGGGCCCTGCACTCGCGCACGCTGTGCGCGTCATCATCTAGCGCCAGGAGGCGCCTGAAAAGACGGGTCATCCCGACCAGTGCGTGATGCTGCCATATCCCCGACCTGACCGGCATTGTTGCTATCCTAGCTGACCAAAAGCCTGAAAACTACTCACTCTGCCTGGCAACCGGGACACACGCTGCACGCCGAGTTACCGCCGCCGCCGCGCCTGGAGACACCAGCGGCAGCAGAGCGGACTCGGTACCCCAGGGGGCCCTGCACTCGCGCACGCTGTGCGCGTCATCATCTAGCGCCAGGAGGCGCCTGAAAAGACGGGTCCTCCCGCAACGCGGGACGCGAGCGGGACGCCCGGGGCGAAGCCCGGGCCAAGGGCGGGCCCGTTTTAGCCCGTTCTAGACTGTGATAGACTGGTCTGGGCCACCCCTCTTTGCCCCCGAGCCCAAGCGAACTTGTGGAAAGGCGACATATATATCTTTGGACTCCGCATAAGTTGTCTACTACTATTATTGTTGCATTTCTATCTAGCTGCTGTGTTGTACTGAGCGTGATCGGTCAATATGTCGAGACAGAAAACCCCGTCACTCCGGCCAATACCATGGACAACTATTTAGTCCAGGTGGTGGCTAAAATTAATAGCGAACGGAGGTCTTCTTTGGGACTTATGGACTCTCCACCTTGTGCCCAAATTGATCCACTAGGTGTATCACAATCTGCCTGTGATGATACAAACACTACTGACCTTATTGAGGAAACCAATGATTGTTCAATGACAAATGTTTCCGCTGTATCTATTGCTCTACAACCCAACTCTATTGCGGACTTATTAACTGTAGAAGAGTTAAATAATTCTGGTAAGATTGTAGAGTTAGACACTGAGAGTATTTCCCCTCCTACTCCTGTCCCCGCACCAAGAGCTAAAAGAGGGACCACTAAGGTTCCGCCTAAAAGAGATGGATTGCGGTCCAGTAAGAATAAACCAGCAACCCCACCTAAAAGAACACATAGAAGGGCTTTAGAAGGAATAAGGGAGGAAGGGAATGACAGTACAGCCTGGGAGGATATGTTATCAAAGAAGCTTATGGGCATGCTGGAGTCTAAGATATCTGGGTTAATAAAACCTCTTATATCCAAATTAGACCACCTTACTAACAAAGTCATCAAATTAGAGACCCTCCTGAAAAAAAAAACAATGGTGCGGGGGAAATACCAAATCTAATAATAAATAAACTTGAGGAAAAGCAAGACACAGGAAACATGCCTGGGGGAAACTCGAATGAAGGAGCAGAAGACATACTTGCCCCAATTCAGCAAACTAGCTCCAGACCTGGTGATATCCCTAACAACCCTTCAACCACAGAATCTGTGCAAATTCTAGGCAACACCACAACCGTTGATTTCAATACAGAAACCAGTCCTGTCGAATTAATTGTAGAAGCCTCTCCACTGATCCTAGTGCTTGCTAATACTCCACCACTGAAAGTAGGGCAGATTGAGTCACCAGATTCTCTACGAAACAAGGCAATACAGTGGCTGAGTAATAATATGCATATATCTCCCTGGGGCAAAGAAAAGCTATCAGATGATCTGCTAACAGCGAGACGGGTAAAGTGGATAGGGACTAAAACAAAGAAATTCCAAGGGGATTGTGTGCTTTTAAATTTCAAAGGCCCTGAAGTACTACCAGATGTCTTGCGAAATATTTTTCCACCTCAGCATAGAACAGCGGAAATTATACCACTAACGTTGGACTTCTTTTAAAGCAGAAGAGGTCTTGTAGCAAAACCAAGTATACTGAGAACCAAGTGGACAGTTGTGGGTAACAGAAGGGCCAGGAATGGCCCAATATTTGAGTGGGGGCTAAACTTGGAAAATCATTATTCTGCCCTATCCGACCTAAATGAATGCGACTGACTCGTGGGCTGCGTCCCTGCACCCCCTAAAAGTCAGTTGTTCCCTAAGAATGGAAGGACAGGAAACCTACATGAGGACCTAGCAGGAAAGCTGACATTAGGTCCTAAGGAATCCCAAACCCCCGCTCCCGAAGAACTAAATACAGTCATAGAGGGTCCTATTAGAGCACCAGAGGCGACTGAGAGGATCTCAATACTGAGGGATGGAATAATATTAAGCGTAGAAACTGAAGAAGTTGCAAACGCACCTGAATTGGGCCAGATACAACATCAACAAGAGACGCTATTAATGTCACTTGTTTCTTGGAACATAGCCGGTATTGTAAACAAGCTAAATACCCCGGAATGGGTTGATTTCATTGACCATTATGATATTATTATGTTGCAAGAAACTTGGTCACTCACCCCAACTTTCAGGCAAGGGTATTTGAATTTCCATATGCATGCAATTAGTAATCGAGTGGGTCGCCCCTCTGGGGGCCTGCTAATTTGGATACGTCAGACATTGAATTGCACAATTAAGCAAAGGTCCGTACCTTCCAATGACATCTTAGCCCTTGATGTCAGTTGGCAAAATGGCCAACAACTTGCCCTGTTTAATGTCCATGCCAGGGGAGTTGGTGGGGGCAAATCGTCAGAGGTCATAACAACTTTAGAGCATCATATCGAAATGTTACCACTAACACCTCACGTAATAGTAGGCGGGGATTTCAATACCACCTTTGAACCCTTGGGTGAAGAGGATAGGATCCTGGCCGAAGAAGAGGATGCCAAATGGGGAATACCTCACTTGGAGGTACCAGCTATCAGGAAATGGAGTACAGTGGCAATTCATCTAAAGAGTCTCTGTCTTTCAAGAGGGTTAAGAGCAGTAAATGGTCGGTCACCCTCTGATTTAATGGGGAAAAATACATTTGACAATGGCCAAGCAGCTAGCAGAATTCACTACTTACTATTGGATGTAAGGGCTTGGAGCAAACTGGTAGATATGGAAGTGAAAGTAAAAATAGAAAGTGACCATAATCCCCTATGTCTGACCCTCCACCCCTACCAAGAAGCCATTGAGCACTCCAGCAAAAATGAAATGGTGACGCAAGATGTTGTGTGCTCAAATAATCATCGCCACTTGAAGTGGAGTATGCTTCTAGAAGATGTATCTAAATTGGAGGTTCTCAAAAAACTAGTAGCGGATGAAGTCTCCAAGATTAAGTCCCACTGTGGGAAGTTTGACTTCAAACACTACATGATGGAGGCCCATAAGAAGCTATTCTGTAAAATCCAAAGTTTCTTTATTAAAACTGTAGTTCCCAATAAAAAGAAAAAGGTTCAAGAGAGTCAAGGTTGGTACGACAAGAGTTGTAGGATAGCACGACATAATCTAAGCACGGAATTGAGAACTGGAAATGCAATAACAGTTAGGTTGGCAAGAAATCAGTATAGACAGACCCAAAAACAGGCCAAGAAACGCTGGGATGAGGATTGCTGGCATGAACTTAAGGAGGCTTGTGCTGCCAAGGACTCTAAACGTTTCTGGGCCTCAGTAAAATGGGAGAAGGGAGGGATAGCTGCCCAGCCTCTGAACCATGTCCCGAAAAATAATTGGATAGAGTTCTTCCAACCGCAGTATGCCCGAAATCCAGCCTTCATCCATGACCATCCCCCCCCACATGTTTATTACAAAAATCCAATATTTGTTGAAAAGGATGTAAGTAATGTATTGGATTGTGTAGCGGGGGGCAAAGCGCCGGGCATGGATGGAATTCCGGCTGACATATTCCTGTCGGACCGGAATTCCTGGTGTAGTTATTTCACAATGTTGGCCAATGCCGTGGCAATGGGAGGGGAAGTACCTGCCTCATGGAAGGGAGCTGAAATTATTCCTGTATTCAAAAAAGGCGATAAAACTCTGGCCAAAAACTATAGACCCATTAGTCTGATTGACACAGTGCAAAAACTGATGGGCCGCCTAGTCCAAAATAAACTGCAACAATGGATTGATGAAAAGAATATACTGTCATCATATCAGGCAGGGTTTCACCCCTTAACTAGTAGCGTAGATCAAGTCTTACACTTTCTAACCATCTATTGGAGATACGTTACACTAAAGAAGGGGACATTGTATGCAGTTTTTGTGGACCTAAAAGCAGCTTTCGACCTGGTCCCCAGAGAAAAACTGTGGCAGACTCTGGCGGATGCAGGCCTAAGCCAGGAACTCCTTACTCTCCTTGTTCGTCTCCACGAAAATAATTTTGCCAAAATCAGGTGGGGCAAGCAAGGAGAAGTAACAGATCCCTTTCCAGTAGAGTGTGGGGTGAGACAAGGGTGCGTCCTAGCGCCGACACTATTCTCAATTTATATAAATGGCATTGTCGAATATTTACAGAAAATCCCTAGTGACGCCCCAATTATAGCAGGTTCCCACGTCCCCGTCCTGATGTTCGCGGATGACACGCTCTTACTTTCTCGCACCCCCAGTGGTCTCCAAAAAGTGGTTGATGCCTTTGGTGAATTTTGTGATGGTAGGGGCCTCGAATTGAATACTACCAAAACCAAATTCATGTGCCTTAACCAGCAGTCCACCTTCAAAGGTGTAATAAAATATAAAGGTACTCCACTAGAAAGGGTGGACTCTTTTTCTTACTTAGGCATCATCCTACAGGAAAATATTAACTGGAAATCGCACATTAATACAACAGTACTGAAGTTTAGACAGCTAGCAGGCGCAATTGCTTTAAAACATCGAGCCTCGCTAACTAAGCCGGTAAATTGTGCACTCGAAATTTACAACATGAAAGTATTGGGGGCCTGTTTATATGGATCCGAACTATGGGGGTTCTCAAACCTGGGAGAACTGGGACGTGCAGAAAATAGTTTTCTGCGAGGGCTTGTAATGGTTCCACAAAGCACACCCACAACTCCATTAAAATTGGATCTTGGTAGGAAAAGTATAGAGGACATAGCTAGGCTACAGCCTCTTTTATACTGGAGACGTCTTATGGTGACTCCAGAACTAAGTCACTATGCCGCAGCCTTGATGGATGTTGTTAAGTTCGACTGTTTTCATTGTATCCCATGGCTAAAGGAACTCCGGGGACTTCTTGTAAAGCTGAAATTGGAACATCTATGGGATACTAAAGATGTGGATAGTTTCCCCACAAAAGCAAAGTTGAAAGAATTATATTGGGAAATGGTGTATCTTACAATGTTTTGTAATGGTTCCAGATCAAAACTAACAACTCGCTTTCTGGATATAAAAATGTACCCCTCATGCGAACCATTTTGGGACTTTATTGAACGACCATATGATAGAAAATTATATTTCCAATTTCGCATAGGTACACTACCAGTGAATGCTTTCAAGAAACACTGGTCCCCAGCTTGGGATGAACATTGTCACCATTGCAAATAACAAACTGAGCACATTTCCCATTTGTTGTTCTGTTGTCCACTGTATTCGAGTCCAAGACGCAAATGGCTAAAACCAGTGTGCCTAAATATGGGCACTCGTAGTCAATCGGTAGCCCTCAGGATACTTGAATCCGATTGTTCCACTGTGTTTGTGGTTGGCGTAGCAAAATTTCTGGCCTGGGCATGGATAATCCGTACTCGTTCATTAATGGCAATCACATCTTAATGAATTATGCCTATTACTATTCCTCCATCTCGCCATGTGAATTACTATATTTTTTTAGAATAATGTTTTATATGAATTGTGGAAATGTCTTGTATTTTAATATGTATTTATTCGACCATCTATGTTTAATATGTATTTTAGAAAGTATTTTATCTGTAGTATTTATTGTATTAGGGTTAGGTGAATGCTTTTATGACAAATGTCGAATAAAGCTTTGAAACTTGAATGTGGGAAATAGGCCGGAGGTCATTCATCGGCATGGAAAACTCAAGCACAAAGTGGTCAGTCCAAGGATATTGTTTAGGTCCACAGCATTTAATACCAGGGAAGTTAGATATTATCATATCCAAGGTATGTCCTGCTTGGTGTGTTGGTCCACTATTACATTGCTTTAGTCCTAAAAGAGATATATCAGTTAGGAAGGACTGTGCCTCATTATTAGTCTCTTCCTCACTATGAATATTAAAATCTCCAAGATAGCATCTTAAAAGATCTGTTGGTGCACAAGGTCAGGATCCATCAGGGCTTTGCCATGAAATTCGCACAACAACTTACTGCATTTCATGTGGAAGTTTATGAAGTGGGGGAAAACTCCGGGAAACACTTGGCTAAAAGACTGCGGCAGAAGGCGGTGTTTGCCTCTATAGACAAAATAACGGACGACTCAGGGAAAACTGTCAATGATACTTTAGAGATATTGGAGGTGTTTCATGGATTCTATTCTGGGCTTTACACGGAGGACTCTGGGTTGGATCTTGAAGACAGGATATCGAAATTTATGGAAACAATTGTCAATGGTACACTGGCAGTAGAGGAAAAGGAACAACTAGACCTACCTATCTTTTGGGAAGAAATAGAGTCTTCCCTTTTATCTTTAGCGCAGGGGAAGGCAGTAGGGCCTGACGCTGCAAGAATCAACAATCACGGTTTTTGTAAAAAATGATAAACCTCCCCTTCTTCCATCCTCTTTCCGTCCGATTTTATTAATTAATGCAGATAGCAAAATCTTCTCTAAAATCTTGGCTTCCCGACTTTCTACTGACCATATTCGGCGACTCTTCACTTTTCTAGACTGGGCCCAGGCAACCCGATCGAATATTGGAAAATTTTGTTAGATGCTGAAAAATCTTTTGACAGGGTTGCCTGGGCTTACTTGTGGGATATTCTGGTCAGAAAAGGATTTGGTGAGGGTTTTATAACTGCACTCAAGACTATGTATGTCACCCCTAAAGCACGTATTCGTATAAATTCACAGGTATCCTCTATTTTTCCTATTACCAGGGGTACCCTGCAGGGGTGCCCCTGTTCTCCTTTACTTTTTGCACTTTCTATTGGCCCTTTACTTAATTATTTTAATTTGGAAGAGAAGATTAAACCAGTTTGCTTGGCCAATGTAAATTATCGGGCATTAGCATACGCTGACGACATTGTTGTTGTCACAACTGATGTCCAGAACGCTGTGCCAGCAATTAATGACTTGGTGTCAGAGTTTGGCATATTTTCAGGGTATAGACTAAACCTGTTGAAAACCCAGATTTTATGTGCAGGGCATAATATGTTGACTAACTTTCCGACTGTCCCTGAGGTCACTCACGTTGGGATTTAAATCTTGCTACGTCTGCGACGTCTTCAACAAGGCCGACGCTGTCATCGCACCCCACCTGCGGGACATTATCAACACCTCCTTCGACACCGCCACCTTCCCACCCGAGAGCTGGAAGCACGCCGAACTCAGCGCTCTACTCAAGAAACCTACAGCAGACCCCACCGAACTCAAGAACTACCGCCCCATCTCGCTACTCCCGTTTCCAGCCAAAGTCATCGAGAAGACCGTCAACAAACAGCTGGCCGCCTTCCTCGAGACGAACGGATCCCTCGACCACTCGCAGTCCGGCTTCCGAGCCAACCACAGCACCGAGACCGCCCTCATCGCCGCCACCGACGACATCCGAGCACTGATGGACAACGGAGAAACAGCGGCCCTCATCCTCCTAGACCTCTCCGCGGCCTTCAACACCGTCTGCCACCGCACCCTTGTGCAGCGCCTCAGCAACGTCGGAGTCCAGGAGAAGGCACTGGAATGGATCGTATCCTTCCTCGACGGAAGAACACAGAGAGTCCGCCTGCCACCGTACAAGTCAGAGGCCACCGAAGTCATCTGCGGCGTCCCTCAAGAATCCTCGCTAAGCCCTACCCTCTTCAATGTCTACATGAGCCCCCTCGCGGCCATCGCACGCCAACACAACCTCAACATAATCTCCTACGCCGACGACGCCCAGCTGATCCTCTCCCTGACCAACGACCCCGCCGCCGCCAGAGCCAACCTGCACGAAGGGATGAAGGAGGTAGCCGAGTGGATGACGACCAGCCGCCTGAAACTGAACTCAGACAAGACGGAGGTCCTCATCCTGGGCTCCACACCCACCGCCTGGGACGACTCCTGGTGGCCCCCCGCCCTGGGCACCGCACTCAAACTGACAAACCACGCACTCAACCTGGGCTTCATCCTGGACTCCTCCCTCTCCATGACCAGGCAAGTCAACGCCGTCTCCTCAGCGTGCTTCAACATCCTGCGCATGCTACAGAAGATCTTCTGGTGGATCCCCACGGAGACCAGGAAGACCGTCACCCAGGCCCTCGTCACCAGCCGACTGGACTACGGCAACGCCCTCTACGCCGGAACCACTGCCAAGCTCCAGAAGAGACTCCAGCGGATCCAGAACGCCTCAGCCAGACTCATCCTCGACATCCCACGAAACAGCCACATCTCAGGACACCTGAGAGACCTTCATTGGCTCCCCGTCAACAAAAGAATCACCTTCCGTCTCCTCACCCATGCACACAAAGCCCTACACGATCAAGGCCAGAGCTACCTCAACACCCGAATCAACTTCTACGCTCCCAAACGTCACCTCCGCTCAGCCAGCCGCGCTCTCGCCACCGTCCCACGCATCCGTAGAACGACAACAGGAGGAAGGTCCTTCTCCTACCTGGCCGCCAAGACCTGGAACTCCCTCCCGGCCGACCTGCGCCTGACCCAAAACCACCTCTCCTTCAGGAAATAGCTCAAGACCTGGCTGTTCGAGCAGTAACGGCACCCCCCCCCCCCCTAAGCGCCATGAGACCCAACAGGTAAGTAGTGCGCTCTATAAATGTCACTGATTGATTGATTGATTGATACCATTATCTGATATCCCGGATATAAATATGAATCCAGTGCTAGTTAATTCCACAATGGAACGGCTAGATCATTTACACTTATCTCTGCATGGTAGGGTCAATGTTTTAAAAATGCTGATCCTACCTAAGGTATTATACCTCTATCGCTCAATACCCTTGGAATTTTCCCCTACTTGTATTAGAAATTTAAAAAGGGCAACATCTAGATTTCTATGGGGGTATAGACGACATTAAAAGGCTCGCAAATAAATGATTGTCAGTAAAGATTGTGGAGGACGGAATGTTCCGTATTTTTTGTTTTATTACTTTGCGGCAACTCTACAATTTATCAGCCCATTGATAATGGGGGAGCGAGCTCGAGTACCAGCCTGTAGCTCTTCCTCTATTTATGAGATGATTTTAGGAGAAGGAGCAAAATCTCATTTTCTTAAGATGACAGAGCCCAGTTATTATAAAAAGACGAAATTTAGGACGCTGAAAGTGGCATTTGTGGTGTGGCAAAAAATCCGAAACATTTGAGATGAACTAAATTGAATTCATATACACCCTTTGAAGCACCTGGCTTATTACCATCCGCAATCTTTTGTGATTTATTGGCGATCAGGTGGAAATCAAAAGGTGTTTGCTGTTTGGGTGATTTGTTTTGTGGAGGCTAGCTTTTCAGGAATTACAGAGCAAGTACTCTTTCAGC
Source organism: Lissotriton vulgaris (assembly GCF_964263255.1). Classification (NCBI taxonomy): domain Eukaryota; kingdom Metazoa; phylum Chordata; class Amphibia; order Caudata; family Salamandridae; genus Lissotriton; species Lissotriton vulgaris. The sequence continues at coordinate 641,986 of NW_028251363.1, read as the reverse complement.
AAAAACGACTTTTTTAAGTTTCTTCAGATCCGTAGTTTTTTTCAAAATTCATCAACTGTCTCAGTTACTAATATGAATAAAGTCCCCCTCTTGGATCTTTTGCAAAAAAAAAACATCAATAGGTACTCTTTACTTCTGTTTGATGAAGGAATTAGGGGATGACTTAGTTGAATGTCAGGGGAGGTGGTTAAGCACATTGGGGATATCTGATATTAATGTTTCTGAGTCAGTCAAACTTGCCTCCGAATGTTTAATAACTGGGATGATGAAATCTCAACATTTTATGTGTTTACACGATCTCTATTATACTCCTAGCAAAGTTGTTAAATGGAGCACTACAACTGGGACAAAATGCAATCGCTGCAGCTTGTACGCAGCCAATGTTGTGCATATGTTTTTTGGCTGCCCTAAGCTTGGAGAGTTTTTTAAACAAATCGAGAATTTTTTGGCTGCCGTGGTAAGTTCTGATGTTAAAGTAACGGCAGAGATGGTATTAATTGGTTTAAATTCAGGTACCCTGAGACCCAAACCTCTAATTTGCTTTCTTTTTATCTGTATGGCAGTAGCTCGAGCATGTATTACTAGGGAATGGATTAACATGGACCCCCCTTCTTTTTTTAGTTGGAGGGAAAGATTATTATATATGTATAATAATGAATCTGCTATATATAGACATAAGGGGGTCAAAAGAAGAGCTCTGGGTCTGAAAATCGGGGAGTTTATAACTGAATGGATCTAGACATTGTTTGATGCTGTTTATGTTAGAAATTGTATACCTTTGTGTTTTCCATGTATTTCTTTTTTTTCTCCGTTTCTTTGCTGAATTCGTGATTGACCATTGCTGTATTTCCTTGCAAAAAACCATAAAATTAAAAAAGATTTAAAAAAGAAGAGATCCCCAAAAAATCAATGCATATCCCCAACAGTAAGAACAGTTGAAGAGGTCGAAAAAAGGTGGCACAACTTCAAGAGGCACACAAAGAAAAATTGGCACACACCGTATTTGTGTAAGTAAGGTGGCCAGATTGTCATGTCCCACTAACAGCAATGGAGAAGCAAGTTACATTAGTAATTGGATCGTAACTGTAGAAAGGACTTGAAGGGCCAGATACAGCTATGATTGGGGGTAATTCAACTTACAGATAGTGTATCTGCACCATCTATATGTTGTCACAACTTAGTAAATCAATTAAAACGTCACAAAGTATTTTGTAACAGTAATTTCAGGCTTGAACTCCAGTATCAATGTTACACTGATGCAAAAGGTCACATATACACTTAGATCCCTATGAAATACAACAAAAGCAGAAATAACAAACCCCAAACAATGACCATACTTGTATAACCTATGCACTACACCATGTTGGGATAGGATATACAGTGGTGCTTAGTACTTGTTGACCTACAAATCTACATTCATTATCTATGAGAGAGAATGTGATAAGGGTTACACTAAACATGTGAAGGTGCTAACCTTCACTTACACATAATGTATATCCACAATATCAAAATATCAAATACTTCTCACTATTTGTGTCCTGTACTTGTAGATCATGCATGTGTACATACATTCAAACAGCATAAGGACAAAATTAACATAGATCTATACATAAGTGTATCATGTCTGCTCAGCGTACCAGGCCTGTGAGCCATCTTTGTACAGCGTGCTTAGAGGCCTCAGCTGTAAACATAGTTATAGAACAAAGTGACCTTCACCTCCATTCATCCAAAACTATTACCTAAAAACCTACAGCATTTGTTAGCCCTGGTATCCTTGGTGTGGGTCTCCACATAATTTCCAGCCTCCGGCCTCCTGTGTTGCCGACAAATGTTTGTATCTGCTCTTAGGACTAATCAAAATACCTATTGATAACCAGTGCTACAATAGTTTGTGTCCTCCACAAAACATGCTGGTTTTTGCCTTTATCCAATAGACATATTTACTGTGCTTATAAGTCCCTAGTAAAGTAGCACAACCAATGCCAAGCCCCTGTAAATCAGTTGCAACGAGTGGGCCAGCTGCACAAAGTGTGCCACCCACATGAGTAGAACATCAACCATGTCTCAGGCACGTCATTGCAGCCTGCCAATGGAGATCCAAAATACCAGCTCAAGCTTGCAAATGAAACATTTTGATATGCACAAACATGTCGCTCACCTTACCAATGTCTGAAATGTTGCATAATTACTTTACACTTTGCCTGCAAGTCAAGCCTCAATGCTCTGTGCCAACCATCCGGAGGGGTGAGGGCAGGTAAATCGAGTGTTGGCCTGTACCTCACCCTGACAAGGAGTGTGGCTGCTGCTTGACCAGGGTTCCCATCACAGCCAACCAACAGCACATTTTTTCTCACAGAGTCATCACATTGTTAGTAGCAAATAATAGAGACCAACCTTGTGCAACAAATAGGCATACTATGTTACATAGAAGGGTAAATATGAGCACAGTGCTGCTCCATAAATGCCCACTCTGCTGTGACCTTGCACTGCAAATGTATCCGGGATATTTAAAACATTGCATACTTTTACTCATGCAGAAGGTATACAGATGGAAGAACATAATAATGTTTCATGTCCTTCTTTGTGTAGCAGTTCCTACTGTGCCTGACCAACCATCTAATGATGATCATGGAAATGAGGATTTGTGTGACGACGTGGCTTCCCTAGATGTCGATACCTTCTTCATCATATTAAATGATTTAAAAACACCATCACTGTAGACTGTTGGCATAAATTAACTCTGTGGAATAACACAGGGTGAAACAAAGCTCAGTCCTGAAAGAATAAGAATGACATGCAGACAGAAATCTAACCGAACATTGGAAGTGGATGAATTTGAAGAAAAATTTACAGATCTCAGGATCCAGCACATGAAGCACTGGAAGAAGGATTCTCAAAGTGGCATGTTGGTTTTGAGGACTTGATACAATGTCTAATTCCAAGCAAGTCAGTGCCTGACAAGATAGAAGGTCTATATTCCTTCTTTAGTAATATGGACAAATCCCTTTTGGATATATATGAAGAATTACTTTCAATTAATAAAAATATGGATGTTAACAATCAAAATGTCATGTACGATCCAATTCATCTTCCTCAAGTTAATATTATTTATTATTAAGGAGTTGTATATAGCGCTAGCCAGAACCGAATATATCGGAGTGCTTATACAATACTTTGTAAAGAGAAAAACACATATTATAGCAGTAGTGAAGAGGAAGCCACAAGGTGCAGTAGAGGTCTTTGCGCGTTGTACAACGATGGAGGGGAAGTTTTACACAGTCTTTTAATAGTGAACACAGCAGTTCAAGCCACGCATCCTTCCTTTCGGGGGATAGTGGGGAGGAGTCGGGCTAGTAGGTCTTAGTTCTAAAGTGTCATTGTGCCATATTGTGCACGCTTGTGAATTTTAGTTGCAATCTATCCATTTGGGAGAGTACTATTGAGGTTGAGGTCTTTGAGCTGCCCTTTGAGTTTTAGAAAGGAGGGGATGGTCCTGATATGGACTGGGATGGAGTTCCATATTTTGGAAGCATTTCCAGAGAAGGATTGGGCTGCGTTTTTTTGTTTGTGGGTCTTCCGTGGGGTGAGGAGGAGAGTATTGGAGCTCCTGATGCTCCTTGTCTGATGGGCCTTCCTGAGTTTGGAGGCCAGGGAGGTGGATTTCCCTGTGTAGATGGCTTTGTGTGTGATGCAGGCAGTTCTGAAACTGGGAGCCATTTCAACTCTCTGAGCGCGGGCGAGATTTGGTCATATTGTTTTGGTCCGGTGACCATGCTTAAAGCTGCATTAAGATTTGATCGGAAGGGGCTAGGTGTGATTTTGCTATGCCTGCGAGGGTTGCATTCCCGTAGTCTGTTCTGGAAAGAACCAAGCATTGAGTCGCTTGTTTGAGGTCCTTGGTTGGGATGAAGGATTTTATCATGTTAAGTAGTTTCTGGTTGAGGAAAGCGCCATTTGCAGTGTTCTTAATGTGTTTCTCCGTGCTTAGTTTAGGGTGTAGGGTGATTCCCAGCGATTTGACGGAGTCAGCCAGGGAAAGATTGTTGTTAGGAGCATCAATTGCTTTTAGCCATTCTGCGAAAAGGAGGTTCTCTTTTTTGTTGGAAAAGTAGCAGTGATGTATTCAAACTAACTTCACAATCCAACCACATAATATCTGAACTTGTGGATACAGTGAATGGCCTGAGAGAAGATGTGAAAACAATCATAAGTTTCAATGTAAAGATAGTAGAAATTCATGGAGACATTGCTTTTTAAATTCATGGAATTGTTGCAGCACAAGAAGCTAGATTACTTACTAATGCTGTGGCATCAGACACCTATTCCCCAACCTACACATACTGATTGCTCAAAACATTCACATGCTGCTTCATCAGAAAATGAAGATTATATGTGTTTAAAAAGATTAGGAAGGACTACAGTAACACATCACTCTTGATGATTATGTTGATAAATGTGGTTATTGAAATAGTTTTTGGCCGAATGTGTTGCTTAAGATGTATGTAATTGTAAAATGTTACACTAACATGAAAAGGTGTACAGCAAAATAAAGAGCGATATCTTTGTAGTCACTTTAGACATGTGATGACATGTATTCATCTAAAGGACATGTGCTGTCAAATATGAGTTATACACTTTGTTGTTGTGTAATATGCATTACATAGTACATTTTCTTTGTCAATTGTCATGTAGACAGCACCAAATTTAGAACCTCAGCATAGCACAACAGTGATTGTTTTAACTTCAATTAGGAGATGATGACCAGAGCTCTAAAAATTTTCAGACAATTCCTTTGACCTTGTGTTTGCTTTGTTTGGCCTAAGTCGGCAGCGTATTCCCAGATGTGAGTCCCTTGCTCACTTTGCAACTGGATTCAAGTTAGCCTGGCTGATGAGGGGTGTTACCCCAAAACCGATCCCAGGATGCTTGTTTCTGGTCCAGGGAGGACCTAGTTTGGCAGTTCAGGCTGTACTGTTCTCTTGAGGCACAGGGTCAAGACTGATTTGCATATGTCTGTTTCTGAACTGGGGTGGCGAAGTAAGCTAAAGAACGATGATGGATTCAACCCAGATCTGTGACTCAAGGTGAGTGTCTGAAAAGTTTCAGCACTCTGTCCATCATCTCCTTATGTTTACTTGATACATAGCAATACACGTAAATAGGTACATATCTATGGTCCAAATAAATGCTTATATAAAGAGGGATATGCTGTATATTTCTGTTTGCGTATGGTGGTGATGTGGGGAAGAGCCAAGTCTTGAGTATTTTTCAGAAGATAAGGTGGTTATCTGTGGTTCTTATGTTGTGGAAAAAGAGTTCCATAGTTTGGCTGCTTGAACAGAGAAGGATGTGTCACCCATGTCTTTTTCTCGTATGTACCCATGTACCCGACGTTGAGTGGTTCTACAGCTGAGCATATAAATGTAAGGAAAACAATGTGGAAAGTGCATCCAAAGATGAACAGTCAAAAATGGGCAATAAGCTTCTTTAGTTTTCATTCTTTATTCCATTTCCATGAAACAGCCTCTAGCCAACACATTTCATTAATTAAATGAACGTCTTCAGGGCTGTAAATATCTGTTCCCCCCTGGAGCTGACCCAACCAGTGGGCTTAAAAAAAACTAGTGAAGGAGACTGGTGTGTCATGGAGTAGTAGATCCTCAGTAAATGTGTGGTAAAAAAAAAAAAACATGTTTTTGCCGCCTCGTGCTGGGTCCCTTGGGGGACCCCACAACCAGGCCTAGGTGGTCGGGGTATTCCTATCCTGCCCTCTTCTGTCGTTGGATTAGTACTTGGGAACGAGTCCTAACAGGGCTGCCACCACTTCCTGGTTGAGGTGGTGGCAGTCAATCAGATCTCACTTTATCTGTATCTATGTCGCCTGCACATCCCCAGATATACAAAGTTTATAAGCCCTAATTGTTCAAAAACTACCAACGTATTGACACCAAAACACAAAATGTTTCCTTGAGATTGGTCAAACGGTGCCAAAGTTATTAGCAACACAAAAAATGCATTTCCTATGGAAAACAGCGATGTCAATTGAGATGTCATGAGTGATAACATTAGTGATGTCACTGACCAAGGTATGAGTGATGTGATAGGTTAGCTCATAAGCAGTGAATTCTGGAGATGCAAGTTATAGTTAGCTCAACTAACTATAACTGCTGAATTTAGTTGGTTTTGTACGAGTGAGATCTGAGCCGAACTATAATGTCCCTGTAACCTTATTTTTTTCTGTGAATTTCATTGGTTCTGACCCCGGGGACTCCATCCCCCAATGGCCAAGTCTAAAAATATATATATTTTTAAATGGGTATGGGGCTCTCCTCCTCGGGCTGATTTGGGCCCAAGGGTACCCTATTCTCTGGTTCAAGCCTCAATTTAAAGGGGGAGAGGAGAAAAATTGCCCCCTCCCCGGGTTGATTTTGGCCCTGGAGACCCCATCCCCCAGGGCTCAGCCTATTTTGTATTTTAAATTGGTAAGGGATGTTGTGCAGCCCTCCTCCCCAGGCCGGATTCGGCCCTGGGGACACCATTCTCTGGGATCAGGCCTCAATGTAATGGGGGAGGGGTCAGTGCAGCTCACCTTCCCCACGCAGGTTTCATCCACGGTAACCCCATCCCCTGAAGTCCAGCCATATTTTTCTGGGTTCCCTGGTCCCGTCACAAAACCCAGTCTGCACTGGGATTGTGGGGGATGGCTCAAGGCCTCCACAGTGCCTGCTGGTTTGCGCCTCCTGCATGAGCCCGCATTGAATTCACACACAGGGAGCTGCTAAACATGCAACTCCCTGTGAGTGAAAGCAATTTGTCTGTTTCCCTGCTCGCTTTCAGCAAGCAAGAGCATGTTCACTGCTCTTGCTTACTGAAACCAGAGTGTTTGCTGTGGCTTGGCGGAAGCGGTTAGAGCATCCCAAGAAATAACATATGTGGCTCCAGGAGGGGGACTTTGCTGCACCCCTTCTTTTGAGGATTTCATAGATTTTTCCCTAGGAAGGTGACAGGCCCAGGGCATGGGTGGGTCAAGCCGGCCCGCCCACATCCATATTTTGAAGTACCAAGTATCACAGGGAGGTAGCAGTCCATGGTGCGATGTGTGGGTCCATGTGGCTCCCCCACAATCAAATTAAGAAAAGCACTGAGAAGATGGCAGTCCAGGAGGCTGTGGAGCTCTACGCAGCCCTAGCATTCAATGAAATGAAAGCCCTGTGAAGGTGGAGGCTCCCTGGGTCTTTGGGGGGGACTATGCACCCCTCGCATTGTTTTCAAATAAATCCCTGGGGAGGTGGTGTCCTTGGTGCTTAAGGAGGGGGTCGATGCATCCTCCCAAATTAAATGAAATCAAAGCCCCAGGGAAGTGGCGATGCTTGTGGCTGCAGGGAGGCCTTAAGCACACCCACATTAAGTTACTAATGCTTGCTCTGAGGAGGTGTTGGTACCACGTATGCATCACCCGCATAATTAAAAAGCTGTGCCCCCGGAATTGGGCCCAAATAAGGGATTTCTTGAAAAAAAGAATGGGGGTCTGAGCTTCTTTTTTTTTAAATGTTGTCATAAATCCGCGGATTCATACGCTATTTCATGGAAAAATAATTCCACCAAACATGTTTTAATACACAACGGGACTCATCTAACCCTGGGCATAGTTCACGTCATAGCACTACGCGAGCTATGCGTAGCTACGCAAACTGCGTAGTGCACTGTGCAAAATGCTGTTAGCACTGATTGCACAGTGCTGGATGCTTGTCCGCACTGTGCAATCAGTGCAGACTGCATCTTGCACAGTGCAAGCAGTTGTTTTCTGCCGCTTGAGTAGATATTTACTTGAGCGGCAGCTTTCTCAAAGCGGACTGGTAGTTTCTTATCGCGAGCGGTCACAAGCATACACAAACACTCACAATGAGAAACCTGACCTCCCGGCGTTGAGAATCTCGCTGGGAGGTTTATTTTCCACGCTCGAGATCAGCAACTTGATGTTGCTGATCGCAAGCGCCACCTTGACGTTGAGGATCGCAAGCAAGCAAAAAACTTACCGCTACGTTACGCTACATACGCATGTTTGCACTGTGCTACGTGCAATTCGCGTAGAACAAAGTTGCGCAAACTTCGCAAACTACATGAGTGTAGCATAGCACTTCACACAGGGTTAGACTCATCCACCAGTCCTAGGGGTCAGAGTATTTATAGCCTGTCCCTTCCTTTCTTTTTTACATATTCTGCAGGACTCAGCTCAAGCCAAGTCCCAAGATCGCTGCCATCACCTCCTAGTTGAAGGGTTGGCAGCCAATTTGACTTGAACATAGGGATTGCTGGATCAGGGAGGGTCAACATCCCTATATGTACAACTTTGGAAGTAATAAAGAAAATCCAAATTTGTTTATTTTGAGCCATGAAGGCTCCTTGACCCCTCTCGATCTTGTGCTGAGATGTGATTGGCTGCCAAGACTTCAACCAAGAAATGTTGGCAGGCCTCTTGGGACACAGCCTTAAGCCGAGTTCAACAAATAAAATCATAAAAAAGAGAAGGGGGCAGGGTAGGAATACCCTGACTCCCTGGGCTGCTCTTAGGACAAACCATTTATGATAATGGGGTAAACCTGTGTCCCTCAGAACCTGGGTGTTGATAATATAATCTACAGTTGGTTCTATTGGGTTGCCCAATTGCTTAGTCTTTAAAAATCAATATAACAATGCAATGATAATTTCACCAATGTCAAATTCAACTGAACTACTATTTTTTGAGGAGCTAATACATTGTTGGCAAACACATTGGAACACACCAAAACCACTATCACATTAGTTGAGTAGCAGTATTTTACTCTTTTTTCAAGAAGAATTGTATATGGCTGTCACATGAACTTTTTTTTTCTTTCATCAGAAAAATGGAAAAGGTGACTTTTGTGAATCAAGTGCTACATAGTGACAAAGTCTAGTAATGAGTAAGATATATACATAACACATACAAATAACATAAATAATTCCTTTTGGTTAAAATGGTTCTGTCCTTTCAAATATGTGTATCCCTTGCGTTCCTATAGCCCTAAGCGATTTCTATAGAATTAGGTCAAGGACACTGCCGGACATGAGCAGAAAATGCGTTGCTGTTTTGACCCAAAGGTATGCGCAGTTTAACAAGCATCACAGCGGGTCTTCTTCAGGACTGAAGATGCAGATGTAGACAGCCCATAAAGTTTAACGTACGAAAACATGAGTCAGGTGTGATCTGATGTGAGTAACCTCAACCACTGAGTGCCTCAATTGGTAAAGGACTGACCAAGAAATTACTGTAGTGAGTATCGAACAGCAGAGTTTCCGATACTAAGATGGTGTCATAAACTGTTTCCTTTGAATAATGCGGTCATGAAGACTCGCATATTGATTTGGTGTCCATCTTCTGGGTAAAATCTGGGATTTAAGGTTAGTCAAGCAATTGATTAGACTATATAATGGAGCATTATTGTAAAACGGGCAATGAGGCGCAAGTCCTACCTTAAGCGTGTAGTTTATAGCAAGAGAGGCATAGCTGAGTAGGAGTCCACCATCCGGTTGTTCGGAAAAACAGAAACGTTGTTTGGAAAATTGTATCACCAAATGGTATCAAGGACAATATATACGCTATACTGGTATGTATTTTACCGTTCAGAAGATGTGAAGAGTCGAATTTGTATTTGAAGAAAGATATTCAATATCTGGTTGAGGAAACCATCAATCGGTTGAAATCTACAATTTAAAATAAAGTGGTATTATAGTGACTTGAAAGGAAAGGCTTGCAAAGCTCTGCAAATTTACTGAAAAACACTCAAAAGGTGCAAGCTGCAAGCTAAGTCTGTCTCCTACCTTAGCCAATGCAATGACTGCAGGAACTTTTTTGAAAAGGTCTATCACTAGTGAGAAAAACTGAAAAAAAAAAACTACTATTGTGTAAGGCCAGTAACTCTAATACTAAATCACCAGATGCATAGACGTATTCTGATTTATTTTATTTTTCACATATATATTTTTTTTGTACACATTTTTTTAAACAATTTTAAAGAAGATAAATTGACATTTCATGGATAGGTCATAATACATTTGATGATCAATTAATGGTTCAAATAATGTTGACAAACAAATCTAAAAATTACATAACAAACACATGGATGAGCATACGACAATATGGCTGAGATACCCGCCACCCCCTCTCAACACAATCCCCAAGGATGGGAAACCGGAAACCGTTCTGAACTTTTTGGAAGACGGGAGGGAGTGACCCTCCCGGCCGTATTTATTAAAATATGAAACAAAATTAAAACATTAAAATAACAGTTTCATATTATGTACAATTTCATTACCACATTGCGATGTTTGGCTAACCTTAACATATTCTCTAATACAAAGGTTCTCCTAGCCGAACTAACATCCTACAAAACATTTAACTATGAAATTTTGAAATTGTACATCCTAACGTTTAAGGGCCAACGGCAAGGTCATAACCGGTGTCAAGATCCCTAAACCAGAAATATCCCCCTCACTTGTGAGGGGCGACCGCACAGAGGAGTACCTCGAGTGCAACTACCAATTTCCCTTGACTTGACGGGGGCCCCAATAAACTCGATGCCACTTAAAGGTCGTCCGAGGACTCGTGTGAGGTATCTAGAAGGTAGCGTAGACCCCCCCCCAAACCCCACACAACTTACCACATCTGCTGTCGCAGATGACCTGGCCCCGGGAAATTCTCCAGGAGGGGGCTGTAGCCCCTCCTACCCAGGAAGGGGCCTTGACCGCCTTTCCTTTCCTTTCGGCGGCCCATCCTTAGAAGGGACCGCCTACCCCGTTGAGGGGCCAATGGCCACCTCCCTCGAGCGCTCCCATCCGTAATGGGTGACGCCCACTCATAGGGATCTTCCAATTAGTGCTCACCGATCATGACCTTACCGCCCGACCAAAATAAATACGACAGTCCTAAACTAAATGACTAATTTACTCAAAGACAGTAAAACAACACTTTATTAATAACATGCTACTGATCAACACTAGAGCAGGATAACTTTATTTGCAAAACATACCACCAATTGACCATTCTTTATTACATTTTCAAAGTTATCACGATAATAATCCGAACCTGTAAACAAAATTTAGCGTTACCACATCAAACTTTATTTAAAACCACTTGCTGTCCTCAGGGGCTGGTGGGTGGGTCAAAAAATTGGCTCTTCGTTCCGTCTCGAGCTCACGTGCAGCGAGGTGGTGCAGCTTCAGAGCACAGGAACAAGAGGTTGCTTCCTTGGCTTGTTGCTCCTTTTATCCGTCTTCAGGGCGGGCGTAAACCCGCCCCGGCCTGCCCCGAGGGCGTGGCCGGCCGCGTCAGTGTCTAGGCCAGCCCACTCTAGGGCGGGAAAAAGGCGCGCCCCGGCTACGCCACTTCGGGCATACCAGCCGAGACTCGCCTCCCGCCCAAGATGGCTTCCCGGGGGGATCGTGGTACTCCACCATACGTTCGGGGGGACCGAGTGGTCGCCCCTTTCCATATGGCTGAGATACCCGCCACCCCCTCTCAACACAATCCCCAAGGATGGGAAACCGGAAACCGTTCTGAACTTTTTGGAAGACGGGAGGGAGTGACCCTCCCGGCCGTATTTATTAAAATATGAAACAAAATTAAAACATTAAAATAACAGTTTCATATTATGTACAATTTCATTACCACATTGCGATGTTTGGCTAACCTTAACATATTCTCTAATACAAAGGTTCTCCTAGCCGAACTAACATCCTACAAAACATTTAACTATGAAATTTTGAAATTGTACATCCTAACGTTTAAGGGCCAACGGCAAGGTCATAACCGGTGTCAAGATCCCTAAACCAGAAATATCCCCCTCACTTGTGAGGGGCGACCGCACAGAGGAGTACCTCGAGTGCAACTACCAATTTCCCTTGACTTGACGGGGGCCCCAATAAACTCGACGCCACTTAAAGGTCGTCCGAGGACTCGTGTGAGGTATCTAGAAGGTAGCGTAGACCCCCCCCAAACCCCACACAACTTACCACATCTGCCGTCGCAGATGACCTGGCCCCGGGAAATTCTCCAGGAGGGGGCTGTAGCCCCTCCTACCCAGGAAGGGGCCTTGACCGCCTTTCCTTTCCTTTCGGCGGCCCATCCTTAGAAGGGACCGCCTACCCCGTTGAGGGGCCAATGGCCACCTCCCTCGAGCGCTCCCATCCGTAATGGGTGACGCCCACTCATAGGGATCTTCCAATTAGTGCTCACCGATCATGACCTTACCGCCACAGGCCGGATAGTTGACCGGCTATCCGGACCCCCCACAAAACTCCTACCTAAAGGTCATGTCTTAAAGTCTTTAGCCAAGCCATCAAGTCTCCTATGAGTAACTCGTTCCCCACTCGGGACAAGTGAACACCATCCCCCAAATACATACTGTCACTAGTAATACAACCATGTGAAATCGAATGCAGTGTATTGGAACGGAACAATCTACTCACTCTGTTATTGATTTTTCTTACTGAATGATTCAGAGCAGAAACAGAAATAGCCCCCCGCCATACTTTCCGTGGGATCATATGGGACCATGCAATCGTGCACCCTGGAACTCTCCTCGCCAACCAACTTACAGTGGAAAGCATCGCCTCAAGAAGAAGTCGTCTACCAGTGGTGACCAAATCATTGCCCCCAAGATGTACTATGACTATAGACGGCGGTGACCTCGTCCGCCCTAGCAAACCCTCGAAAAATGATTGAAACTGGTCAATACAGAGTCCGCCCCTTCCGTAGAAGGACACCCTGTACCCGTATTCCCCAGCCACGTGAATCATATCACCTGCTTTGAATACGTCCACGGCACGCCTCACGTATGAGTGGCCCACGACCCACACCTCCTTTTTCACAGCCGGTGATGTCTGACCGCTGGCCCGGTGTTGGGTCGACTGCCTAGTCCGCCCCGCCTCGTAGGCTTGCGCAACTGAAACCAAACAAAAACAAGAAGCGTGAGTACATCATTACAGCTTCACAACATGTGCAACCGCACATACCTCTTATAACAATTGGAGGACCAACGCCCCACACGTTTAATTTGTTCGACATTCAGACCCCTGGCTGTAGCCTCTGTAGCAGCCCCTATCCGAAAGGAATGGGTCCCAAACTCGCCCGGGTTCAAGCCCGCAGCAGTAATCGACATCGCAAGCACCCGCTGGAACTGAAACCTCGTCAGTGGGGTGGTGTCAGCGTGTCTCAACAAGGTCCCCCCCCATGGTGCCACCCTTTGTGCTAAATATTCCTCCACACAACTTACCGGGCACATGGAGGACCCGGGGATCCTTTGCATTATTATGCAGTCACCCATCGCACCCTGATCGGTCTTGGACCGGACGAACGAGACAGTCATCGTCTCCCCTCTGATCTGAACGTGCTCTTGGCACAGTCCCCCCATCACGTCCCGTTTGTTCCTCGCCACTAATTCGCTTACCCGCATAGCCCCATGGAATGCCAGCGTAAAAGCGGCTCGGAATAACACTGTTTCATACTGGGATGAACATATTGCCGGGAGTCTAGATAATAACAGGGCCAACCTATCCAGACCTATCGGGCGCCTTTCATCTACTCTGCGACCCTCAAGGCGTTGCCACCCACGTAGCGCTTTTTGCACAACGAAAGACGCTGTTGGGTCCTGGATCCCATGAGCCCTAGCCACAAAGGAAATGGCGGCCTGATGCCTCTGGGCCGTAGCCACTGATTTGCCTGCCTGCCGTAACGACAGCAGGAATTTCACTACCAACTCCTCCTGGCCCCAAAGCTCCTCTCTAGCCGCCCCCAAAAAGGCCCAATAGGAACGGAACGCCCCTTCATATGCCTTCCTTGTCCTGGGTGCTAAACTCTCTCCCACGAGGTTCTGTAATTCGGGGCACCGAGAGACCAGAGAGCTTCGGGAAAGGGTGCAGCCACCGGGTCTGCTGTGGGCCGAAAACCCCAGAAGGCCTGCATACGAAAACGAGAAAGGGCATCAGCCGCCTGGTTCATCACCCCTGGGACATGTCTTGCCTTAAATAGTACATTCATTTGCATACACAATAACACAATTTCCTTGAGCAATCTCAGAACCCATTTGCATCGTGCTGCCTGGCTATTGATACACTCAACAACGGTCATGTTATCCGACCAGAATACCACAGAGTGATCTCTGAACCCCTCAGGCCAAGTTCTCAGGGCCACCAGAATGGGAAAAAGTTCTAGGAAAGCAATGTTACTTGTCAGACCACTATCATGCCACCATGACGGCCATTTTTGTGCCGACCACTGAGTGCCGAATATGGCACCAAAACCAACGCTCCCTGCCGAATCTGTCCACAGCCCCAGCTCCTCAGAGGACACGGCCGGTTTGTTCCAGATAATTCGACCATTGAAATCCTCCAGAAATGCCAACCAAATGCGCATGTCCTGGCGAACCTCTGCCGAGAGCCTTGTGCGATGATGACCCTCTTTCAAGCCGACCATGGCTTGAGCGATCGAGCGAGAAAAGGGGCGGGCCATCGGTATAACTCTTAGGGCAAAATTCAACTGACCCACCAATTGTTGTAATTGATGTAGCTTAACCTTAGACTCACTTATACACATTTGCAGGGATGCCCTGAACCTTAACACTTTGTCACCTGGCAAACGAAAACAACCGTCCTTGGAATCGAGCTCGATCCCCAGAAACTCGAGGCAAGTCGAGGGACCCACAGTCTTACCTGGTGCCAATGGCACGCCAAACTGATTCATCAAGACACAAAATGCATTCAAAGCCTGTCCACATTCCGGATCCCCGGCTGCCCCCAGAAACAAAAAATCATCAAGATAATGCATAACATGTTGAAACCCCGTCCTCTTTGTGAAGACCCATTGCAGGAAACAACTGAACTTTTCGAAATAGGCACACGATATAGAGCACCCCATCGGCATACACCTATCCATGTAATAGTGACCCTGAAACATGAAACCAAGGAGACGCTGATCGTCTGGATGTACCGGGAGCAACCGGAACGCTGACTCGATATCGGATTTTGCCATCAGCGCACCGGGCCCCAGGCGATTCAATATAGCTACGGCCTCATCGAAGGATGCGTACCGCACCGAACACACTTCCGGGTCTATCGCATCGTTCACGGAAAGACCCCGTGGGGCTGATAAATTATGTATCAGCCGAAACTCACCCGGGTCCTTCTTGGGGACCACCCCTAAAGGGGAAAAAACAAAGTTAGCAACTGGTGGCACATTAAATGGACCGGTGACTCGCCCTCGAGCCACCTCCTTCCCGATCTTTTCTTGTACCACGGTCGTATGCTGTAAGACCGATATCTGGTTTTTACATTTTGCTATACCCTGAAACTCCCCTACTGGGATGCGGAAACCATATGAAAATCCGCTCCGCAACACTCCAGCGGAAGCGTGATCCGGGTATTCGCTGAGCCAGGGAATCATTGCCATGGTATCAATCGGCGTAGGTAAAGGCGCCCCTCGGACTATGTCAGACCTGTTTGGCGCCTCCTCTACCCCCGTTATCACCCGTTTTGGCTCTGCACATGGACTCAGGATGGGATGATTGCCCACACCCCCCACATTCGTGCCTAAATTTGCATGACCCCTGGGGCCTAGTACATTTCCCCCTGTTAAAGTTCCAACAAACCCCCCTTTTACCTGCGTTGCCGATTGGCCTCGAGTGATTGTCGTTACTCGTACTTGATCGAAAGGGCGTCCCCGCATATTGGCGGGAGGATTCGCCAACGTTACTCCCCACCAATGGCACCTTCAACATACCAGAGTCCTCCATTTTGGACCAGGACACAGAATCATAACAATCCCAAGTTAAGTTTTTATCATGCTCTTTCGCTTTTCTGAAAACATTATCATAACAAAACCAATGGTTGCCCTCGTGAGATACTGAATACCCCATGATCCGTGATTGATAAATCGGCAATTCGGGCAGCAATTCGGGCCTACGTTCACCCAAGATGGATGTAAAAAACCCCCCATGCTTTGCCCCAATTACCAATGTTTTCATTTACCTTAAAGGCGGCCATCTTTGCGCGCCAAACACTCGGATGCATGAGCTCCTTTTGACTCTTAACATGCTCCATCTCATAATGATCGGTAAGCAACGAGAAGATGTTTATATACTCCCCTGCCCATATTTTCTCTTTGATAGCCAGAGGGACATGTTGACCCAACTTTTCCCTTCGAGAGGGTGCCGACTCATCCCTCGCAATCGGCAATGGCCGCTTACCTGAACCGGAAGCTGTATCTGCGACTGGACCTGACCCAGGTGGTTTCTCAACTGCCGCAGCCGGCGATGGTGCCTTCGTCACTTCCCTTGCTTCCCGCAGCTGTTTCATCAACACCTGCGCGTCGTCAGCCGTGGCGCCCTTGCTACCTTTACCCAACCACGCTGCTAATTGTGCTGCCAGTTCGGGCGGCATATCCTCCCCAGACACAGGGGTGACCACTACGGGAATCGGATTTCCTTCCTCCGGGACCGGAGTGGGTGCTTCGAGCGGAGTACAGGGAACTGGGACGTCTCCCCCAGCTGTTCCCCTCCTGGGCCTCTTGCCCTTTCCCCCTGGAGCTATTCCCGCCGGAGGACGTTTCGGCCCCCCTTCCTCGCCTTTCTCCGCCATTTGCTTCTTTAGGTCGGTTACCTCCTTCATAGGAACACGCAGCATCTGCTCGGTAGTCATTCTCTTTCCCGCCTTCTTAGGCATTCTCCGACAGAGTATCTGCAAAACAAACAAGAAGATTAAAACGCTCAAAAAATTGGCTCTTCGTTCCGTCTCAAGCTCACGTGCAGCGAGGTGGTGCAGCTTCAGAGCACAGGAACAAGAGGTTGCTTCCTTGGCTTGTTGCTCCTTTTATCCGTCTTCAGGGCGGGCGAAAACCCGCCCCGGCCTGCCCCGAGGGCGTGGCCGGCCGCGTCAGTGTCTAGGCCAGCCCACTCTAGGGCGGGAAATAGGCGCGCCCCGGCTACGCCACTTCGGGCATACCAGCCGAGACTCGCCTCCCGCCCAAGATGGCTTCCCGGGGGGATCGTGGTACTCCACCATACGTTCGGGGGGACCGAGTGGTCGCCCCTTTCCAGGAGTGATGGAGGCAACGTGGTAGGTAGCACACAGGCGAAGCGGTGGGTGACACACTATGCGCTTTTCGGCTTTGGAAGCCTTCATCAGGTGACCCGTCTGTGGCACTGTTGTTTAAAAAAAGGGGGGGGAGAAGGGGGGAGGAAACACATATATTTACAATCAAACTAACAAATGAGTGGGCATGATTATAGTGGGCTTATATGTATATCTCTGTTAATTCCTTATAATCATAATTCATAATTCTAACAAGTGATATATACAGAAGACCTGTGAAAATATACCACATACATGTCCAACAAACACAGAATATTCCTAAAACCACATACTACAAAAGATTCTCTGCATATTCATTTCATATCAGTGCAATACTTAGGTATTACAATTGGTACAGAGTTTATGTACCATACCAACACATCTATGTTTTACGTTATCCAATCTGTAGATTTACTTAAAGGATATAGCATATAGTTTAGAACGGATATGCAAACGTATTCTTATATTCCATGAAACAACAATACATTACAATTATTGAAAGATGTACCAACCAGCCTATTTTTAAAAGAAAACGTATATATCTATATACATGATGCTTCTCTTCATAATACCTTGTTGCAGATGGGTCAGTCAAAGTATGTAACTACCGGCCTAAACCTATGCATATCAATAACATGATAATATTTTCATATTAGCACTGTAAGCAAGCAGTGTACATGTGAAGAAAATAGCATGTAAAGTGTATTCACATAACTCATACATTTCTACAGGAAACATTGTTTATATAAACAAGTGCATAATGTCTACACATTAAACAACTTATTTGTCCGGTATAGAGCACATTGACACCACCTAGTGCTTCACTTCGGCAATGGTATTAAGGGGGGTAAAACAGAACAAGGAAATCTTTATGGTACTTACATGCGGAGGTAGCTCAAGATGAGAGGGAGTTCAAACTTAAAAACATGTAAATCGTCAGAGGCTTGTGTTCCTGTATTTGATGAGAATGGAGGAGGAAGGTATTTGGTATTGTGTGTTAGATTTATGAGACCACTGCAATACATGTGACTATACAGTAAGAAGGTAAAAAGCAGACAACTGTCATTGCTGAAAGCCAAGAAAAATTAGCTGACTAAATATAAAAATATAGCACCAGATATTTCATGATATGTCCTGGGCATCTGAGAAATGGTGGTACGTATTCCCTGAAGTGTACTCACCAAAGTGAGGAGGTAGTCACACTCTGATATAGAGAGAAGGACGCAATCAGCACCGAAGACACCATCCGCACGATGAACTCCATCCACTCCGGATCTCCTACCGACCCCTGCCCTCACCACGTCTTCTACAAGGCCGACGCTGTCATCGCACCCCACCTGCGAGACATCATCAACACCTCCTTCGACACTGCCACCTTCCCTGAGAGCTGGAAGCACGTCGACCTCAGCGCTCTACTTAAGAAACCAACAGGGGACCCCATGAACTCAAAAACTACCGCCCCATCTCGCTCCTCCCGTTTCCAGCCAAAGTCATCGAGAAGACCGTCAACAAGCAACTGGCCACCTTCCTCAAGACGAATGGATCCCTCGACCCCTCTCAGTTGGGCTTCAGGGCCAACCACAGCACCAAGACCGCCCTCATCGCTGCCACTGATGACATCCGAACCCTGTTCGACAACAGAGAAACAGCGGCCCTCATCCTCCTAGACCTCTCCGCAGCGGTCAACACTGTCTGCCACCGTACCCTAGTGCAGCGCCTCAGCAACGTCCAGGAGAAGGCACTGGAGTGGATCATCTCCTTCCTCGCTGGAAGGACACAGAGAGTCCCCCTACCCGCGTTCAGGGCAGAGGCCAGCGAAGTCATCTGCGGCGTTCCTCAGGGCTCCTCGCTCAGCCCCACCCTATTCAACGTCTACATGAGCCCCCTTGCGGCCATCGCACGCCAACACAACCTCAACATCATCTCCTACGGCGATGACACACAGCTGATCCTCTCCCTCACCAACGACCCCACCACCGCCAGAACCAACCTTCACGAAGGGATGCAAGACGTGGCCGAGTGGATGAGGACCAGCCGCCTGAAAATGAACTCAGACAAGACGGAAGTTCTCATCCTGGGCTCCTCGCCCTCCGCCTGGGACGAATCCTGATGGCCCCTCGCCCTGGGCACCGCACCCAAACCGACAGACCACGCACGCAACCTGGGCTTCATTCTGGACCCCTCCCTCTCCATGACCAGACAAGTCAACGCCGTCTCCTCGTCCTGCTTCAATATCCTGCGCATGCTACGTAAGATCTTCTGGTGGATCCCCACCGAGACCAGGAAGACGGTCACCCAGGCCCTCATCACCAGCCCACTGGACTACGGCAATGCCCTCTACGCCGGAACCACCGCCAAGCTCCAGAAGAGACTCCAGCGAATCCAGAATGCCTCAGCCAGACTCATCCTCAACATCTCCCGACACAGCCACATCTCTGGACATCTGAGAGATCTGCACTGGCTCCCGGTCAACAAGAGAATCACCTTCCGTCTTCTCACCCACGCACACAAAGCCTTACACAACCAAGGCCAGAGATACCTCAACAGCTGCATCAACTTCTACACTCCCACACGCCAGCTCCAATCGACCAGCCACGCCCTCGCCGCCGTCCCCTGCATCCGTAGAGCCACAACTGGAGGAAGGTCCTTCTCCTACCTGGCCGCCAATACCTGGAACTCCCTCCCGACCCACCTCCGCCTGACCCAAGACCACCTCGCCTTCAGGAAACAGCTCAAGACATGGCTGTTCGAGCAGTAGCGGACCCCCCTCCCCAAGCGCCTTGAGACCCTATGGGTGAGTAGTGCGCAATATAAAGGTCTTTAATTGATTGATTGAATTTATTGTCCTGAAAAGAAAAGATAGCAAACCTATGTGTTATTTCATTTTCAAAACGTGATAAAGCACAAGAAGATAAAATGTTACTACGATTGCACATCGTGGATTACTCCTGTACCTTGTGATGATGACGAGGATATATATGGGAATTCTTCTGGGATGTTAAACGGAGCTCGAAGTATTTTGATGTTCAGGGTAATAAACCAGATGAAGGTATCAGAGAGGACTCTCAATCTATAGTGTGGGGAATAAAAAGCATAATGATGATCGCCTATTCTATAGTCTAGGGATGTACTGTTCTTCATTTCAGGACGACATGTACCTTAAAATAGGATCCCTTTATGGAAGCTGAGGGCAAGAAAGAAGTGTTCAGACAAGGGATCTAAAAGAAATGTCCGAGATGGAGATGTTAAAGACAGATGCGGAGAACGTAAAACACTACTTTAGGTTCATTTAGGGGCTGTAGATAAATAAACGGAGGAAAATATCAAGTGTACGGAGGAAGATAGGAAACACATATTTAATTGTGACCTGCAGAGAGACTATTGAGCACCAACGACCTTACTCGCTGCATTCACGACTCATTAAAAAGCGATACTTAGTGACGGCCCATGTGACATTTCACTTGAAAGTCACGCTGATACAGATAAATTCTATTTGGC
Organism: Lissotriton vulgaris; assembly: GCF_964263255.1. Taxonomy (NCBI): domain Eukaryota; kingdom Metazoa; phylum Chordata; class Amphibia; order Caudata; family Salamandridae; genus Lissotriton; species Lissotriton vulgaris. The sequence goes on along the minus strand of NW_028251363.1, from coordinate 621,346 downwards.
AACAACGTATCTTAGACTGTAGTATAAGCTGCCTAAGAACCCAACACACCATGCTGGTAGGCGTTTAGACTAATGTAAAGGGCGGTACTCTTTATCGGATCCTCTGACAATCGACTGCTCAAAGATGGTAAGGGGCGAGAATGTCTCTCTAGCTATGATGGCGACTTACCTATAGTCTGTGTGTTAGAAAGCAGGGTATGGCCCTCATGTTCACTGGTGCTCTGCAGAAACTCGCTGAACGCGGCAAGGGAAGTGAACCGAGGGTAGAATGTCGACCCCTTTTGAGATGGAGCAGACTGATGCCCTAAACAGATTCATGCAAGTAGAGACCCGACTAGTGAAAAGTCGCTAACATGAAAAAACGAGGGACTAGAGTCGGAAAGACGCGCCTACTAGATATAGACAGCGGACCGTGGGCTACGGGACTGTAGATGCTAACATGTATCACATCGGAAAACAAATAAAGATAAAAACGAGTATTGATAGAAAACAGAAAAAATAGTAGCGAATAAAATGAAATAGGGAACAAAAACGACCACAGAGGCAAAGATGAAAGAGCTGACATGTGTATAGCTGATGGCATTACCTATGGGCATAAATAAGATGGAGGAGAAATAGTCCAGTAACTCCTGTACAATCTACAGTCCTGTAGAGGAAAAATAGCATTTTATACCAAGAATAAAAAAGGAGGTGGACATGCAATGAGAGGCAGAGTTCTGTAAATGTTGGTAAAAAAGGGGGGGGCTGTTAGATGTGAACTAGGTTGTGTTAATGTCTCACAATCATATAGTGCATTTAATACTTCATGTTACAACAAGATGGTATAACGACAAACATATTTTTTTGTTCACTCAATAGTTTATGAACAGTCATTTGCAAAGATACTATATACAGTGAAAATACTCAAAAAGGCTTATATACATAAATCATACTTTCTATAGACACCTATACTTTCTTCAGGTTTATATTACTTCTCCCCTACAGGAATATAACCTATAATTGATGCTGCCTTAGGTTTGAATCTCAGATGATCGCCTGATCCCAGGGTAACACTGATTCAATCCTTTTTTCACAGTGTCTAGTTTGAAAATGTAATAGACTTCGCGCTTTTTTCTTATAGCCTCATAACAGATCCCTGCTGTAGGTATAATTTTTTCAAGAATAAACCATCGTATGTCCTCAGGTTTGTGGTTATTCTCAAGAAAATGGCACACTATGGGAGCGGCTAGCTTGTGAGTGCGAATCGCCGATCTGTGTTCCGTCAGTCGAACATTCATAGTTCTGGCTGTTTCGCCAACATAGCCTTTTTGGCATGGGCATAGTATTAGGTACACAATGTTTTTAGACTTACAATTTGTAATCCCTTTGTTGTTTACGGTTACTTTATTCTAGCTAATTGATGTACTTTCAATGGCTAGAGAGCATGATATGCATGTGCCACATTTGAAATTACCTTGGACAGGTGACAGATCCATAATACTCTGCTGAGATAATTCTCTTGGTGGTGGCATGCGTGATCTCACTATCAGATCTTTGATGTTCCTGTTCTTATGGTATGCAAACATCGGTCTCTCTAATGTTTCATGGTGGGCTCTGTTGGTATTCAGTAGGTGCTAGTTTGAACAGATAATTTGATGAATCCGTTCATTGAGGATAGAGTGTCTTGTAACAAAGACCAGATTCGCATTTCTTCTGTTTGAGTTACCCTCTAAGAGGTGTTGACGGTCATAGAAACGAGCACGGGTATCCTCGATTTAGGAATTTCTTTTGCATTTCAATAGCTCGTAGGTCATAATCAGATATTTTTGTGCAATTGCGACGAAGTAGCAAAAACTGACCAAAAGGGATACCATTTTTCTGTATCACTGTATTACCTACAGCAGGGATCTGTTGTGACGCTATAAGAAAAAAGCGCAAAGTCTATTACATTTTCACACTAGACACTGTGAAAAAAGGATTGAATTCAGTGATACCCTGGGATCAGGCGATCTTCTGAGATTCAAACCTTAGGCAGCATCATAACATATAAACCTGAAGAAAGTATAGGTGCCTATAGAAAGTACGATTTATGTATATAAGCCTATTTGAGTATTTTCACTGTATATGGTATCTTTGAAAATGACTGTTCATAAACTATTGAGTGAACAAAAAATATGTTTGTCGCTATACCATCTTGTTGTAACATGAAGTAATAAATGCACTATATGATTGTGAGACATTTATACCACCTAGTTCAAATCTAACAGCCCCCCCTTTTTTACGAAAATGTATAGAACTCTGCCTCCCATTGCATGTCCACCTCCTTTTTTATTCATGGTATAAAATGCTATGTTACCTCTACAGGAATGTAGATTGTATAGAAGTTACTGGACTATTACTCCTCCATCTTATTTATGCCCATAGGTAATGCCATCAGCTATTCACATGTCAGCTCTTTCATCTTTGCCACTGTGGTCCGTTTTTTCTCCCTATTTCATTTTATTTGCTACCCTGTTTTCTGTTTTCTATCAATACACGTTTTTATCTTAATTTGTTTTCCAATGCGATACATGTTAGCATCTATATTCCCGTAGCCCATGGTCCGCTGTCTATATCTATAAATAAGACGGGTCACCTGATGAAGGCTTCCAAAGCCGAAACGCGCGTAGTGTGTCAACCACCGCTTTGCCTGTGTGCTACCTACCACATTGCCTCCATCAGTCCTTGTTGTATGCTCATCCATGTGTTTGTTATGTAATTTTTAGATTTGTTTGTCAACATTATTTGAAACATTAATTGATCATCAAATATATTATAACCTATCCATGAAATGTCTATTTATCTTCTTAGTGGGCTTACACAATAGTAGTTTTCATTTATTTTTTCAGTTTTTCTCACTAGTTATAGACCTTTTCAAAAAAATATTTCTTCCCTATGTATAGCTAGTGTATTGATATATAGGGGTCCCCTACTTCCTAAACTATGACTGCAGGAACTTCCTGGCCGTCAACGTGCATGGCTAGAAATGCTGATCTATGTCAGAGAGAAGCTGAGGGAGCCGGCACGTCAGGCTCACAACAGCTGATCGAGGCGTTTGGCGTGTGGCATCCTCTGCGTACATGCTGAGGTACAGCAGCTCTGTATAGGGACAAGAATGGCTGCTTTGAAAAATAACAGAGACAGGTGATTTCATCACAGATTGTGATTAAATGTTGATCAGATGATTTTACATTTAAAAACTAAACATTATTAACATGCCCTGAATTTTCACCACAAAACATATAGGGACGTTATACTTATGAAATAGAATTAAAAAAACATTAGAAAGTCTCTGAAAAAAACAAAGAATACAGGCATGTTATAGATAGAAATTAGCATTTAAAAAACACTTAGAAATTTACTGAAAAACACAAAGAATACAGGGATGTTAAAATTAGGCTGACATTTCACTTGTACAAAACCAGAGAAATTCAACGGTTATAGTTAGCTGAGCTAACTATAACTCATGCAATGGGCAATGCCCTGCTTATGACTTCACAGATTACATTGCTCATGATGTGGTCAGTGACATCACTGATGGCATCACTGATGATATCTGAAATGACATCAATCATAGGATCTGAAATGACATCACTCATGAAATCATCCAAAGAAACACTGATACTCCCATTTCTACCCCCTATAACATGTCATACACCCCCTTCTCCTAAAGCCTATGCTTTCCTGCCCCACAATCCCAACCTGACTCTGACAGGAGAGAGGGAGGATGAACCTGAAATGCATTGGGTTTTGCTTTTCAAATTTGTTTTGAAGCCTTAATTTGTGATTTAATTTTCAATACCTGTTTCTTTAGTGTTGTGGGATAAACAGAATCGAGAAGGGAGTGATTTTTATGTTCAGTGACTTTAACACTCCAATTATTGTCTGGTTGTTCACAATTAATACTACATAAGTAAAAAAGTAAATGAATTCAATGAAATTGAAAAACTTCATGATTATTGTGTATAATTTTTATACAAAACTTTGAGAACATTCTGATGTAAGCAAATAGGCATTAGTACCCAAATAAGCAGTGCGACACGCAGTCTTTGGGTTCCAAGGACTCTATTTGATACATGTATTACCGCTCAGGGAGTAGGGTACTCTCCTAGATACACGTGTATGCACGCAAAACACCTTCACAACCCTTACACTAAGGTTGAACTAATTGTTAACTTGAATTACAATAGGTGTGCAGACCCACCCTCTCATTGTAACTATACGTAGATGTCTGTCATTTACTGACATCCGGCAAGGACACACTAGGTCCTGGCACTGAAGACCTAGCTAGTGAGGTGTGGTGTATGCACTTCCTACTCTATTTGTTTACCTACTCAACTCCCTTGAGTTGTAGAAAGGGTATGCTTAAGCCCTTGATACACAACTCCAGGTTCAGTAGGACTTACTATATTTAAGCTTGTATTACATGTAACGATAAATCACTTCAGATTATCTGGTAAAACAATGGCAAGCTGGAATCCCACACAATGCACACCAATGTGAGAAGTTGGCCTGGCATATGCTGTCCACTATTCCAGTGGGCACCTTGCACCAGTCCAAAAACCCTTATTGATGGTAGGTTTAAAGACAACATATATAGAAAGCTATCCTAGTGGTAGTTAGGGAGAACAGCCATCAGGCTAAGACTTGATGGAATGTAAAGCAGCTTGTTTTGCCAGCCTTTAATCTCATGAATGACCAAATGAAAGGAGAACCACACCAGGTATATAAATAACATCATTTTGTTTATTGTAAACACATCTCTCAAGTCCCTTTATGAGGCTAGAGGCAAAAGTACATAAAGTTAACTTATTTAGCACACAGTAAATTAGCACAATATACGTTGTGCCCTAGCTGCGTACAAAACCATATAGGAATAAGAACCACAACTCTTATAGATATAAGACCTAGAGCCTTTAGAACCGCTGGGGCCACCAGAAACCACCCAAGGTAGTGACACAGGGGACCCATGGGGGACACGTGTAGTGTCTAAACACAGCCACGAATCACAGTTAACTTCTATGGGGAAAGTTGTGGTTGGAAAATTACAGATTAAGGACACTTGGAAGAGTACGAGGAGCAACCCTCTTTAGAACTAGGGGGTTCTAGAGTCAACACCCACAGGAGCAGTCCAACTATCTCCTTGCCACTACCAATGCACTCCTCCAATCACCCAGCCAGCACCATGTACTTATCCAATCACCCTGCCAAAAGCCAAGCACGTATAAATTCACCATGCACTCTCCTTGCAGTACTCTAATCATCCAGTCACTACCCATGTACTCATGCAATGACCTAGGCACTAACAAGTGCAGTGGTACAATCACCTGTGCACTGCCCATGCAGCCTTCCAATCACCAAGCCAGCACCATGTACTTATCCAATCACTCCGCCAAAACCCAAGCACTTATAAATTCACCATGCACTCTCCTTGCAGTACTCTCTTCATCCCGTTAGTACCCATGTGCTTATGCATTGACCCAGGCACTAACACATGCACTGCTACAATCCTCTGTGCACTACCCCTGCAGACCTCTAACCACCTACACAGTACTGATTCACTCCTGCAATTACCCCAGTAGTACCTAATCAGTCCATCCATCACCCTTTCACTACCCATGCACTCCTCCAATCACCCAGCCAGCACCATGTACTTATCCAATCATTTTCCCAAAATCAAGCACTTATAAAATCCCTATGCACTCTCCTTGTAGCACTCTAATCATCCATTCACTACTCATGTACTCGTGCAATGACCCAGGCATTAACTCATGGTAAATACAGAGCAGGTCATACTAATCACAGGGGTACCCCAACGTATAGTTTTCCCTAGTGTATGTAGTTTTTTTCACTGTATTCTAAGTGTATTTTAGCTTAGCAGAGGCTCTAGGCCTGGTTAGTCAGAGTCAGTTACCACCAGTACGCATCACCAAAATGTTGGGGGCACAGGAGGACTTTCTGCCCCCGTGTTGGTTCTGTCTGCACATCTCTTGTTGCTAGCTGCACTTGCACAAGCAACTACATGGGTTGGTGAGTAGCTACATGAGCATCTATATGGGTTATTGATTGGTTGTCTGAGTATCTATATGGGTGCCTGAGTGTGTGGGTGGGGGTGTGTGTAACTCTGTGCACAGATGTCTGAGTGGGTGATTCACTGGTTGTATACATTTAAAAGTGCATCTGGGAAGGGCTGTATGGTGGAGTTAGTGTGTGTATGGGTGTGCTGGTGAGTGAATGAATGTCTCAGTTTTAGATGTGTGACTAACTACATATGTGTTTAGGCACTATATATGAGTGTTGGAGTATATAAATGACAATACGTCAGAGTAAGTTATTTGAAGAGTGGGTGTAAAAATGAGTGTCTGCTTGTATCAGTGATTGTAGAAGACAGTAAGTATGTGTTAGTATCTGCATAAATATGTCATGTGGTGTGTGTAGGAATAACGGAGTTGGTGTGTGTAACTGTATACATGAGTAAATGGGTATGTGATTGATTATTTGCATGACTGACTAGGTGTTTGAGTAACTCTATGTATGAGTGGCGGAGTGTGACTGTATGTATAGGTGTATGAGTGCATATTATAGTTCTGTATTGATGAGTAACTGCATGTATAAGTGACTGGATGTGTGTGGACCTAGGAAATAGTCAGTGGTATGTAGTATCTGGGATTGTTGTGTGTATGGTTTCAAAAATAGTAGTCTGTATTTTAGAATGGATGTATCAAAGTTTATATTAGGGCATCAGTATGTGCATCAGTTTATCATGTGGATGATGTCATCAGTGATGTCATTAGAGATGTCATCAGTGATGTCAACAGTGATGTCATTGACCATGTCATGAGTGATGTAATATGTGAAGTCATCATCAGTGCATTGCGGGCGCACAAGATAATGTTAGCTCAACTAATTATAACTGGCGAATTTCTCTGCTTTTATGAGTCAAATGTCCAACTAACTATAACGTCTCTGAAACCTATGGTTTTTTAATGAATGTAAAAGGTTTTTTATATGCTAATTCCTAATTATGACGTCTGTAAAACCTATGGTTTTTTCAGAGAATTTCAAAGGTTTTTTAAATGTTATTTTCATATTTTAATATTTATAAAACATAGATTTTTTCTTTTTTTGTAATATTATGGAACTCTATCATCCTTTTTTTAACTTTAAAAATTATGTAATGTTTTATATCTTATAAATGTTATTTTCAAATTTTAATATTTATAAAACATAGATTTTTTCTTTTTTTGTAATATTATGGAACTCTATCATCCTTTTTTTAACTTTAAAAATTATGTAATGTTTTATATCTTCAAAAAAAAGTATATATATATTTTTTTAATCTGGGGTCCCGTACTGGTAGTGTACCTAGCTCCATCAGCATGCAAATCCCATCTGCCACATTGCTAAATTCATAAATGATGCGCATTTCGTATCCGACGGGTTTGTGGCACGCATGTATGTTGGTGCATTGTGTATGCAACGAGTACACACTGCCAGGCCCTGTTTTACGTCATAGATGTATGGTGTCACGCCTGGTAGGCCATTCCCTGTCTCAAAACTATATCTAAATAAGTTTAAAGTGTAGATGAGAGCAAGCAATAATCTAAAATATTTCAAACATTTATAGATTTCCAACTGTAATAAACATATTATATGGTAAATATATTTTCTCAAAATCGCGTCTGGTGTGGCCTCATTGCGCGCTCAGTGTGCGATTGCCATGTGACCTTAAAAAAAGCATTTGATTGGTTCATAACATTTCCCATTGTAACAGTAGGAGGACCCCCCCATTTTAGTCATTCTCTGTGCAGCGTTTGATGAGAGACACCTCTTCTGCTTGGAGAGATTTTTTGAAAGGTTTTTTGCTGTGTACACATATCTTATACTACACACAACATGCAACGATCATCTTGATCAATATTCATGGGCTGTACAGTGGCCTTCCATGTGTGATGACCATGCACCTGAAACGATACATCAAAAAACAAATGTGTGTTAGACAATGCCCCTGGCGTGTGCGCATTATTGTGCTGCCTCTTGGCCTGGGTATTGGTGGCTTGAAGGGATATCATCAGCCACAGCAGGGTGCACATCCTAGATCACATGTGACAAACAGTAAAGAGTAATGTGAGGATTTGTGTTGCAGTATGCTCTGTTGTCAGGCTTTACCAGTATAGTTGTGTGTCATATGTAAGACTTTCAGATTTAAGTTTGACATGCATTGCTTGACTGTAATGAGCGCTATCACTATATATGACGTAGCCTCACTGCTGATCCTCACTCCATCCGAGCACATTCACATGTCTGAGCTGAGCGATAGCAACACTTTCAAAAACACGCACAGCATAGACATGCATGTCTGCGTATATCCACAAGCTTGACAACAACATGTGATGTTGGCCATTCAATGTTTTCGGACAGCATCTCATTAGCGATAGTTGCCGCCCTCCCGGTACATGCTACATTAATGTAAATTGCGGATTGTGTGACATCAAAACTGCAACAGGGACACACACATAAGTTCACTTCCTGGCCAGGCTGGAACTGAACAAAACCCAGGTCCCTGGAATAATTATCCACACCCCTACGCTGGCCTGGCGTACGCAAGTCCAGCCCACTTTGCGTACGTATAAATAGGATAACAACGCCGACACATGTCCCAGTACTTCCTCACTGCCTCATGTGATATGGACGCATCATCCTCACATAGCACAATGTGCAATAAAAAAAAGGGATCCATGAGGTGTACACCATCCTCACAATCAAAACTCGATTTGAATTGTGAGCACTTCTGGCCGTCATGTTTGGACACACAACAATGACAGCAGATGAGCAGTGGGGTCTGGGTGCACAGGGGCTGCAATTGAGCATGGTGCTGCAGGAGGGGTGGGGTGCATCAGCCTGGATGCACAGGTGCGAACAAGCGATGTTGCCGTGCGCAATGATGTGATCTCTGACCGCATTCAGTCACATCTCTGTCTCATTTTAAGAACCTGTTGGACGGTACTGTAGGCCTGAGGCAGCGGGCAGAGCAGCCCTACAGACATGTGGCGTTGGCATTTGGGGCACTGTAGTAAGCTGATTACTAAGTACATGCACGCAGGCTTGCATCACTGCATTACACGCGCACATTATGCTTCTAGCATGCGCTCTGTTCCTTTGTATGTGAACGTTGGCATAATATATTATTATTTAACCTTTGTGTATTCTCGTACACTCCAACTCCTCTTTGAACCACTATTACCAATAACAGTTGGTCGATTGTGCTTCAAAAAGGAAGGATGCACTCAACTGGTGTTCTCTATTAAGCCTGAAATAAACCTTCTTTTTCCTCAAGACGTTTCTAGCATTATATTATTTCTACCTTTTCAGACACCGAGTTGTTTGTGCCAAAATGGGCGCAATGGGTGCTCAGCCCCTGATGATGCCCTGGGCATTCTGACGCCTTCCATCATGGCATCAATAGACTGTCCCCGACCGGAGACCTGCTGTGCCACCCTGAGAGATGCACCCGGAGTCGAAGCTCACACCGGCACATCATTGGACACACCGGCGGTGGCAGGTGAGCAGTGAAACCTTGGTGCGCAGAAGGTGCAATTGAGCACAGTGTGGGGGAAGGGGCTGGGGTGCAGCAGCCTGGGTGCACAGGTGCAAGCAAGCGATGTTGCCAAAGATAATAATGTAATCTCAGGCCTCACTCATATCTCTGTTTCATTTTAAGTTCTTGCTAGACCGCACTCCTTCTTGAGGACCTCAGCGTCTCAGACACATGGGTGATGGGAGGTAAACAATGAGGGATGTGTGCAGTAGGCTGACACTCTGTCTCCTCTTCCCTCTTTTCTTTTGACTCTCCCTCCCCTTCTCCCTTCCACCCACTCCCTCTCTGTCCCTTTCTCACTTTCTTCCTTTCATTCTGACTAACTTTATTTTTCTCTTGAACATGGTACACATACTTATGTTTCTTTTTCTCTGGCAGGTTTTGTACGCTGCTTCCGGAGGAGTCCCACCCACTTCTTTCATGTTATACTGTTGTTTCTGTGAATATAGTTGTGTTTCCATTGATTTGTGTTTTTTTAATAAACGTTATTTATTTTTACCAATAAATAAGTGAGTGTATGGGTCTTCTTTTTCTGACAACACTTATTGTGAAAATTGGCAGTGGATAGCAGGTTATGAGGGAAAACTTTTGTAATTTTGCGGTGCACCTACCAAATATAAACCAACAGACTATTACATAAATGAAGCCTGGGTAATTCTAGAACTGCAAGGTTTGTATGAGTGTATCACTTTATAACACCATGAGTACTGCCTGTGTTTTTACAGAACCAATAGGGCTCTGCCTAGGGCCATGAGGCTTCAGGGACTGGAGAGGCCCACCCTGCATATTTAAGTAAAGCCTCAGAGGTTGGCAATCCCCGGACTTGATTTGGCCTTGTAGCCCCCCGGAGAATAAGTAAACAATACCCGAGGAGATGGCGATCCCCTAGGCTGCGTTACGTCTCTGTGCCCTCCCGCGCCTAATTTACATGTGAGATTAAGGTCCCCAGTGCTGCAGAGATCCTGCAATATAATAATAGGTTTGGCCCCGGAACATTACCCACCAGGGGGCTCATTTAAATGAATGGCTTCATTTTATTTTTCTCCATTTTTACCATCCAGATCCATATTATTGAAGCAATGTGAGGTTTTCCTCCTCTCACTTCAACAAGGCAAACAAGGATTTGCTATCACAGGATGGAAGCCAAGCTCCCACCCTGTAATAGCAAACATAAATGTCCCAGGAATGCACACCCCGGGACATTGTATGATCTGCGCCTGGGAGGTGGTGCTCCAAAGGACCATGATGCATTGGTTACTACATAACTACAGAATTAGTATAAACGCATACTAACACTACTGTCACACGTGTAGTACAGTGACCAAAGAGCAGTGAAGAGGCAGAGGACGCCCAAAATCAAAAAATATGAATCCTACCAGAGGTCGGATGACATAGTTCTTAAGCAGAACGCAAGGAAGCTCAAATATTGGTGGGTGCTGCCTTCTTTTTACCTTCTCCCGCTCGTTGCCAAATTTATTTACCGAGTTGTCATCAGTAATGTCATGAGTGATGTCACTGACCATGTCATGAGTGATGTAATATGTGATGTCATCAGCAGTGGATAGTTAGCTGAACTAACTACAACAGGGGAATTTCAATGGCTTTGTATGAGTAAATATGTCCAGCTAACTGAAACCTATGGTTTTTTCAGTGAATTTGGAAAAGGTTTTTTTAAATGCTAATTCCTAACTATAACGTGCCTTATACCTATGGTATTTTCAGTGGCCGCCTTCCTCGAGACGAATGGATCCTTCGACCCCTCACAGTCTGGCTTCCGAGCTTCCGAGCCAACCACAGCACCGAGACCGCCCTCATCGCTGCCACCGACGACATCCGAGCCCTGATGGACAACGGAGACACAGCGGCCCTCATCCTCCTGGACCTCTCCGCGGCATTCGACACGGTCTGCCACCGCACCCTAGTGCAGCGCCTCAGCAACGTCGGAATCCAGGAGAAGGCACTGGGATGGATCATCTCCTTCCTCGACGGAAGAACACAGAGAGTCCGCCTACCACCGTACAAGTCAGAGGCCACCGAAGTCATCTGCGGCGTCCCTCAAGGATCCTCGCTGAGCTCCACCCTCTTCAACATCTACATGAGCCCCCTTGCGGCCATCGCACGCCAACACAACCTCAACATAATCTCCTACGCCGACGACACCCAGCTGATCCTCTCCCTGACCAACGACCCCGCCGCCGCCAGAGCCAATCTGCACGAAGGGATGAAAGATGTAGCCGAGTGGATGACGACCAGCCACCTGAAACTGAACTCAGACAAGACGGAGGTCCTCATCCTGGGCTCCTCGCCCTCCGCCTGGGACGACTCCTGGTGGCCCCCCGTCCTGGGCACCGCACCCAAACCGACAGACCACGCACGCAACCTGGGCTTCATCCTGGACTCCTCCCTCTCCATGACCAGGCAAGTCAACGCTGTCTCCTCGGCGTGCTTCAACATCCTACGCATGCTACGGAAGATCTTCTGGTGGATACCCACCGAGACCAGGAAGACCGTCACCCAGGCCCTCGTCACCAGCCGACTGGACTACGGCAACGCCCTCTACGCCGGTACCACCGCCAAGCTCCAGAAGAGACTCCAGCGGATCCAGAACGCCTCAGCCAGACTCATCCTCGACATCCCACGAAACAGCCACATCTCCAGACATCTGAGAGACCTGCATTGGCTCCCCGTCAACAAAAGAATCACCTTCCGTCTCCTCATCCACGCACACAAAGCCCTACACGACCAAGGCCCGAGCTACCTCAACAACCGAATCAACTTCTACGCTCCCAAACGCCACCTCCAATCAGCCAGCCACGCCCTCGCCGCCGTCCCCCGCATCCGAAGAGCGACAACAGGAGGAAGGTCCTTCTCCTACCTGGCCGCCAAGACCTGGAACTCCCTCCCTCCCGACCTGCGCCTGACCCAAGACCACCTCTCCTTCAGGAAGAAGCTGAAGACCTGGCTGTTCGAGCAGTAACGGCACCCCCCCCCCCCCCCCCCAAGCGCCTTGAGACTCTACGGGTAAGTAGTGCGCTCTATAAATGTCTTTGATTGATTGATTGATTGAATTTCATAGATTTTGTAAAGGCCAATTTTTAAATGTATTAATTGTTATATTTGTTTAAACTAATGTTCTACATTTTTTATAATAATTATTTTTTGTCATTTTATTTTTAAATTACATTACATATTCGTAATGTAAAATAATAAAAAAACTAAATAAAAAAATGATTTAAAAAAAAAAAATTTTCAATATATAAAAATGAATTTCTATATATATATTTTTGTATTTTTTTTGTGGTAATCGTACGGTACGCGTACCGTCCTCACACCATCCTTTGGATCTGCAATCGTACTGTGCGCGTACCCGCGCATATGTTACAAATACATTCTGACGCTCCCCATCGCATCAGAGCTTCCTCGTAAATGTATAATGTAAATGTAATGTATAAATACTTGTTAAGCGCAACTGCCACCCAAAGGGTATCCTGGCAACATGCATGTTTGTACGGCACACCATATGCATACTGTGCGATTGTTTCTTAATTTTTAAAAAGATATATCTATGTATTTAATGTAAATATTAAGGCAAGACATTATCTGAGATAATCACAACAATAGTATTTATTTACTTATAATAGGAGTATATTACTTTTAAAAGCAATTACGCCAGGAGGAAGATACATCTGAACACTCTTCAGAAGAAGAATTTGTTGCTGAGGATGAACTGCCAAAAAGGAAGGGAGCTCTGATCTGGAAGTTATTTACATTTCCAGACGGAGAAAAGATGGTGAATGCAGCCAAGGTCACCTGAAAGGTGTGTGAGACCATGCTTTCTAGAGATAACCAGAATAAAAAATATTCATATGGAACCATCAGCATGGTCAGACATGCGAAGACTCTTCATCCCCGAAATTATGCGAGAGCTGCGTGTGACAGGCTGCGGGAAGACCCTCCACCAGCTGTAGCCGGCACTTCTACAGCACCATCGAGTCCGCATCCGGACATCTGTCCCAATTTTGGAGACCTTATCATTCTTTGCAAATTTTGTAAAGAGACATTATGTTATGGCCAACAGTCCGTTGATTTGATTTGTAGGCGCAAACAAGAGAACCGTTGTTCCCGTTCCCGCCGTACATTTTTTTTGTTTATTTGTTCCCGGTGCAGACCGTTTTGTTTGCGCAGTTCCTTTTTTTCATTTGGATAAACCAAAAAAAAAAAACTGTTAAAAAAATCCGAAAAAAAAAACAAAACTACAAAAAGACAAAAAAATGTTCTTTTAAGAACTAACTTCACTGGTCAAAAAATAGCTATATTAGTATGATAATGTGTAAGAGTTTTATTCAATGAATGTGTAGAGCATAAATGAATGAAAGAATACATAAGTAGGGCATGGTGAATGTGACAGTGCAGAACTATAAGGAAGTGCTACAGCATACGTCTATAAAGTGTTTACTTACAGTATACTGTAGTACTTCCGAAGCACTTGAATGTAACATATGTACATAACTATGTTACAAGTCTATGCTTCTCTCTTCACAGCTGGTGAAACTGCCTGGGTGAATTTGTAAGTGTTAGTGTTTTAATACAGTGAATGGATTACTATATTCTGATGAATGGGTCACTACAACAGTGCAACAGCAGTGACAGAGTGCTTGGTGAAAGTGTAAGGATACAGACTGGGGAATTGAAGGTGTGAAAGACAAGTGTGCAGGTGGATAGAAGACTTCATGCATAGTGCATAGGGATTTCAAGCAGTCCATGCCCTAAGGCCTACTTTGCTGCAAGAGTACTTGGGGACTGACCGAATGATTACAGTTCTGCAAGGAGAGTGCCTGACTAAATTTATAAGTGCTTCAGTTTTAGCACAGTGAATGGATAAGCACATACTGCTGAATGGCTCACTACAATACTGAAACAGCAGTGGCAGATTGTTTGGTGGAAGTTCGAGGATACAGACTGGGGAATTGAAGGTATAAAAGACAAATGTGCAGGAAGATACAAGACTGCATGCATAGTTCATAGGGATTTCAAGAGGTCCATACCCTAAGGCCAACTATATCTAACTACAACCCTAACTCATTTCGCAAATACATAAGCAAATTGCTGCACTATTTGCACCAACATTACATCTAAAAAGTGACACAATACAACCACAAAGAGGCGCAAGGGGCTTGTAAATCTGCCCTAGAGTGTTTGCAACAGTGTATGTATACTGACTAGGGAATTGAAGATTTGAAATACAAGTCTAATTCTAGACAAGCAACACTAATAATTACTCTTGAGTGGCTAATATGACTGCACACATTCCAGAAATAGAAATACTGCATTTTACTGTACAACCATAAGTCATTTTGAAAATAAAAAAGCAATAACTGGTTTCTAATTCTATCAAAACTTGAAAAAAGGATAGATTTTTAAGCAGTTATGTGTCTGCAAACACAAAACATACAAATAAAATGAAATGAAAATACATTTATAATGCGCAGAACTCAGCCCAATGGGCATCAAGGCGCCTGCGCTTCTGCTTCTCCCAGAATAATTCCTAAATGCACACAGACGCACAGTGTGATTCTAGACAAAAAATATTAGACCGGGCATTTTACCTATACACATTTACTAGTCTAGAAATGGTAAGGTGACTAAACAGATTCTATATATATAACTGCTGCATTTTACTATACAATCCTGATTCATTTTGCAAATACATAAGCAATTTGCTGCATAATTAACCCAACATTACATCAAAAAAGTGACACAATAGAACAACAAAGAGGCACAAGGGGCTTGTAAATCTGCCGCAGAGTGTATGCAGCAGTGTATGTACAATGACTGGGAATTGAAGATTTGAAACAAAAGTCTAATTTAGACAAGCAACACTATTAATTACTTTTGAAGGGCTAAATTAATGCACACATTCCAGAAATGTAAATACTGCATTTTAGTGTACAACCATGAGTCATTTTGAAAATAAAAAAGCAATAACTGGTTTCTAATTCTATCAAAACTTGAAAAAAGGATAGATTTTTAAGCAGTTACATGTCTGCAAACACAAAACATAGAAAAATGCTTCTCTCAGAATGAATTCTAAATGCACACAGACACACATTGTGATTCTAGACAAAAAATATTAGACCGGGCATTTTACTTAAACACATTTACTAATCTTGAAATGGTAAGATGACTAAACACAATCTATACATATGACTGCTCAATTCTACTATACAATCCTAATTCATTGTGCAAATACATAACCAATTGCTGCATTATTTGTGCCAACATTGCATCAAAAAAGTGACGCAATGGCAGCACAAAGAGGCGCAAGAGGCTTGTAAATCTGCCCCACAGAATTTGCAGTAGTGTATGTACACTGACTGGAAAATGTTAGATTTGAAACACAAGTCTAATTCTAAACAAGCAACACTATAAACTACTCTAGAAGTGGAAGAATGACTGCACAGTCTACATTTTTTAGTACTGCATTTTACTGCACAAAGGTTACTCACCAAACACATTGACTTAGCAAATGCTTTTATCACAATGGTTATCCAAATGCAGACAAACTCAGAATGCGATTCTACAAAACTAAACTACTCCTTGCACTTTAGAAGGATAAACACATTACTCTTATTAAAAACAAAATGCACCACATGCATTCAGTGTTCTTAGCAAAGCCCAGACAATAGCAAATGTTGCCTCTCATTCTACACATATATACATGTAAATAACACATCAAATTGCTTTCCCACAAAGCAAACACACATTTTTATTGGTTGAATATTTGAACCCTTTCCAACTGACAAAAATTTGAATGTTGCCTCCAACAGATCATGCAAAACTCAACTGGCCACAGAGGTCAAAAGTTCAGCACACTGTAAAACACTCCTCCTCAACAACTTTTGACTCTGCATAGGTACTTAGAGAGAGGCTCTTGTTAAAACCACCCAACATCTATACACATAAACATGATAGATATCTGAAAAATATATATTTCTTTTTTTTTCTTGCTTAGGTACGCGTACGGAACGCCTTACAAACCTCGAACCATACATGGTACAGCCGCGCTTGGTACACGTACGCTAATTTTACCGTAAAAAAAAATCTCCTATTACTTATTTTCATTATCCCCGGGGAACCCACCATGGCAAGGCGACCGGGGTGGAAAAGCGGCGGACTGTAATTCCGTCCACCGAGGTCCCCTCGCCATACTAATATGGTGGGGAGAAAACGAGTGAGGATGTCGGGCGGATTGCCCCCGCCAGGTTGGCGGGGGCAATCCAGCCTGACATCCTAATGGGCCCCTAGGATTCTCAGTATACCCTTGATGAATTCTACAAAATCTGTACGATCGATTATTCAAAGTGAAGCCAAACAAATATCGGCTATCAGGATGAATAGGGATCAAAAAGAAAGCATTCTTCAAGTCTATCACAGAATATGTAGTTGCTGTCGGAGGAACCAAAGTAAGAAGTGTTGTTATATCAGAAACCACGGGGTACTGTGGTAATACAATCTTGTTAACTTCTCGCAAATCAATAATGAATCTGTAAATCCTAGTGTCAGTATCTTTTTTAAAAATAGGAAGAATAGGACTGTTGCAACTATTGTAAGGGACTTCCTCTACAACCCCCACTTCAAATAGATCATGGACAATGCATATAAGTGCTTCTTCGCCTTTCTAAGAAATGTTATATTTAGGCAAGCGTGGCAATAATGCGTCCTCCTTAACACTGATATGCACTAGTGGAATAACCCTTTGCCCTACATCGGTGTCTGAAGTAGCCCACAAAGTACTAGGGAGCGAAGCTAATGCAATATCCTCTTTAACAAGACAAGATCTTTCAATCACAGGGTAGTTGTCATTCAAAATAACACGTACGACTACCGAAGAACATCGTATGGTAGTTCTGAAATACTTGAGCATATTAAGACTCACAATATTTTCCGGTGTATTCAGGGGAAAGCAAAAATGGATATGGAGCAGTAAACATATCAACATGAAATGCAGGTGGTTGTGACAGTGGGCTAAGGGAAGGTGTTCCATCGAAACCTATCGATGTGATGGTTAAGCCAGACAGGGGAGCCCTCGGAATCAATTGTTTAGATAAGGCGCTACGAGTAGCTCCTGTATCAACCAGAAACTGATCAGTAGAACCCAAAACATGTGCTGTAACATAGGGACCCTTCTGATCTACTGGAACTTCTACTGACTTCTTACCCCATACTAGGCAATCTATGCATAAGTAGAATCATTCCAATCAGATGGCAAATAATCAGACATTTGGTATTGATTCCGCCTATCAAACGTGTTACACCCATTTCGTCCACGCATATTAATATCAAACCTAGCAAGATCGTTCATTCTTCCTCTAGGCCCTGAATATCCTGAATGATTTCTCATTTGTCCCCGTCCATGTGGATCCTGCTGAGCACGCAATACCGGACAATCGGCAACCCAATGTCCAGTTTTTCTGCAATACGCACACTGGTCAGAAGACAAAGTCGAACGATCATAAGGCGGAAAAGACAGATCATAAGACCCACATCCACCTCTATTATTACCTCTAGAGGGCGGACCATAAACCTGAGCCAACATAACCTTCATTTTCAAATCATTACTCTTTTTATCCTCATTACCCTTAGCTTCTAACTTCTGATGCTCATAATACTGAGCCATAGTCAAGAGAGAAACCGGAGAAGAGGTGGTCCATGAACTCTTGCTGGCCTGTAGGCGACTAGCTATTCCTGGCAACAGATTTGCGAGATATTTATCGACAAACAGATGCCTGCCTGTGTCATCTGTCAATGACTGGCCACTAAATTGTTTAATGACTCCTCAAAACGTGTAAAGAAACTCGAAACTGATTCCTCTGCCTTTTGTTTACCCAACGCTAATACAGTCCAATCGATCTTTTTAGGAGGTATTATCAACTTTAACTTAACTAATATAGCTACAGGAAGATCTAAAATTATTTGACACGGTTTCTGTGAGGATTTCCTCTCTACATCCATTTGTTCTAACTCTTTCCATAACGCCCCAAAAGCTGAACGATCATCAACTTTAAGACAGTTCTCCACATATCAGGGGGTAATATCAACCCAAAGAACATGTGGATGTCGGGCAAAGTCATAGTACAAGAGCTAATGGCTCCCTCAACTTCCTCATAAAAAGCAGCTGGATTCTTCTGTGGATCAGGCAATGCATTTTTAAGTGCCATGACATCCGCTCTATTCCAGGGAGTATAAACCCAATTGTAAATAAAATAACCCTTTGCATCAGCAGAATTCTTATTAGTACTTGTTCCCTCGCCTATAGGAGGTACATACAAAGGCGCGGCTTCCCACATAGGTTTCGCATGAACTATAATAGTCTTATCTGTTCCTGGGATAGAAGCTGGTGTCACGCCGGTGTGAGATGTTTGTGCAGCTGATTCTGCAGCCTTTTTCTCCTCTCGAAAATGGACTGCATCAACACACAGTTTAACCAAATGCCTGATTGTATTAGCCACCTGGGAGAAAACAAAAAGACCATCACACATTTGCTTACAATTAGCTGCTACATCAACGGGCTCTAACTCCTCAGAATATTTACTAAACAGCTCAAGGAGCTTTGCGGCAAACACCTTAGTAAAATACAGCTGCTCCCTTTCCTGCCACCCTTTCATGCTACCTAGAAGTTCAGAAGCGGAGGCAATGCTACTGCTTATGCGAGCAGCAGATCTAAGATGGGAAGCACGCTCAGCTGATAACATAGAATAAGTTTATGGTGCCTTCTGTTGCTCTGAACCGGAGTCCTCATCTGACTCATGAGCGGCAGAAGGAACAGTATACGGTGGTGGAGGACGATCTAATTATAGGAAATCTTCTTGTGGTTTATTAAGTATAGGATAGAGGGGCCGGCGAACAGCATATTGGCCAGCTACCTGTACATTTTGCTCCCTATCCTCTCTCTCTTTTAGCTCTTTTATTTCTTTATTTTTCAACTCCAATGCTTTCGCGTAAATATTTTTCCACTGTTCCTTTTCGGCCAAGGTTTGCTCACGCTTCATTCAATCACGCACTTCTTTCTCCCACATTTGCACACAGTCAAACATATCTTGCCTAGTCTTTCGCTTAAACATACATTGTTCCACATACTCAATCTTTCGTAAATCAAATGATCCATTCACAGGCCAACACAATTCAGGATCCAAACTGGTATATTTTTTCCATAACGTGCTGTACATTATAGAATAAATACCATACTTAATATACATATCCCTATTAGGCGTCCCCTAGGGGGGGGCGGTTGTTTTCATCGAGTCTTTATAAATTGCAAGTCATATATACCCAAAACGACTACAAAAATTGGCCAATACAAATCCAAAGCCACAGTAAGCGTTACTAAACTACCTTACCAATCCCAGGCATCAAAACCAACAGCAAGTGTTGCATCAACAGAGGCCTTGTCAATACCTTGGTTGTCCAGATTCCAACTGCCAAGTTCGAAAATTGACCCAATGGTCACTGCAAGGTGAATCAACAGAAGAGATCTCAGTTGAGGACCGGCACCACCTTGATGGTCAGATCAGAAAGAGAGGAAAAATGCAGTGGTTTGCCAAGACGTGGGTCTCCTTGGGCAATGAGCGTCCGCAGCGAGATTCCAATCCTTCGTCGCGACCACTCCTTCGGGCATCTGAGTCACCGATGAGCCCAACGTTTGGCGACAATTTCTGGGAGTAGGCCTCAGCTAGGCCTACATGTGCTAGGGGTTCGCCCTTCTCTGTACAAGTCCTTAGACCAATAGTATAGAAGTTGGCACGGAAACTGTAATATAAAAGACAAAGTTTATTAACCGCATAAGGTGGAACTACATTCACACAACACCTTTCGGTAGTGTATTAAGTAGCACACTGAACAGAAGGAGCATGGTCCTTTTATACCCACACTGGGGCTCAAAAGAAGGCGGTACAAGTACAGAAGAGAAGGTTTACATTCATAAAAGGTCATACAGAAATGCACAGTCAACAATAGGGAGGAGCTAACAGTTTGCTGATTCTGGTAAGAATAACCTGACAGTTACAGGCAGAATACAAGAGCAAACGACAGCAAGGTTAGACAGAGCACATGGTGAGCACATGGCAGACAAGATGGCTGCTGAATACAAAATGGCTTCAGCTAGATGCTAACCCCAGTCGCTGTCAAACTACAACACTTATAGTACTGTAATCTTTCAATATGTACGTAAGTACTCATGCAGTGATCCAGGGCCTTAGCACTTGGACTGGTACAAACTCCTAAGCACTATGCATGTAGTCCTCTAACCACCTACACACTTGTGTTTGAGGCCTAAAATTCCCCAGTCAGTATACATACACTACTAAAAACACCCTGCTACTCCCCTTGCACTCCTCGAGTCATCATTTCAGCACCATGTACTAATCAATTCACTGCAGAAAAACACAACCAATTATAAATTCACCCAGTGTCTCTCCGTGTAGTTCTCTAATCATTCATTCAGTTTTCAAGTAGTCATGCAGCGAGCAAAGCTTTAGGGCATGGACTGCGTGTAACTCCTATGCACTATGCATGTAGTCCTGTAACCACCTACACACTTGTGTTTCAGGCCTACAATGCCCCATTCAGTATCCATACACTCCAGCAAACACCCTGTCACTGCTCTTGCAATCCTATAGTGACATAGTACCATGTACTAATCCATTCACTTTAGTAAAACACAAATAATTTTAA